>NW_006785406.1:309310-310025 GCF_000442215.2 Lipotes vexillifer | reverse complement strand
GAGGGGGGGGGTGGGGGGGGGGGGGGGGGGTTGTGGGGAACTGGCTGATTTGTTTAAATTAAAAACCCCTAGCCTAAAAAGTGTGCGCCTCTGAGGGCCTGATATTTCCTGATCACATCCTGAGATCTGGGTCTTCCCAACTTTTGAAAATTTAGTTCTCAGGACCCTAATCCTGCCCTGCTAGTTCTCTAGCAGGAAAGGTCCTGCTTTGTGGGGTTGAGGGATGAGGGGAGGAAACAGAGTAGAGCTGCTACAAGTTAAAAGCTTTCCTCAGGGCTTTCCTGGTAGCGCAGTGGTTGAGAGTCTGCCTGCCAATGCAGGGGACACGGGTTCATGCCCCGGTCCGGGAAGATCCCACATGCTGCGGAGCGGCTGGGCCCGTGAGCCATGGCTGCTGAGCCTGCGCGTCTGGAGCCTGTGCTCCGCAACGGGAGAGGCCACAGCTGTGAGAGGCCCGCGTACCGCAAAAAAAAAAAAAGCTTTCCTCAAACTTTCTGCAAGCGTTAGGTGACACTTGAAGAACGCCATTCGTCCTCCCCTTTTACTCCTGAATTAACCATATATAATATATATTTGCTATATATTATGTTTTTCTGTGCAGACTTTTATGTATCGCCTTTAAGCTGCCCCAGAACCACTTCTGGTCCTCCCATGTCTTCGAATTTTCTTCCTCCCCTTCCCCACCTTGATCTCCTGGGCACCCCCCCTCCCCCCC
>NW_006785406.1:246159-309219 GCF_000442215.2 Lipotes vexillifer | reverse complement strand
CGGAAGAGCCCTGTGATAAATAAAGAGACTTCTCATCTCTCCACAGACTCAGCAGCGAGACCTGGCAGAGGAGAGTTCGCTATTAAAGAACTCACATAGCCACAGGCAAACTCTCTCACCACATCTCCTTGTGGAGACCTCTTCTTAAAAGCTGAGATTGCTCTAATGGTTCAAGGTGCTATTGAGCTCTAACGGGGGACAATTACAAGACTCCAGTCGCAGCATCTGCGGTGATGCTTGTGTCTGATAAGGTTACTGGAGAAGAATGCAGAGGAGGGAAACCGATAATGGGTTACTGAGAGCATGGGCTGAGGCCTCTTGCCCAGAGCCTGAAGACAGCTGTGGCTGCTGCTGGAAGCCTTCCCCGGCACCCCGCCCCCAAATTCTTTTCCATTTTTATTGCATTAAAAAAACCACTCTCTAAACATGCACTTCAGAAATGATTTTTTTTCCCTAGCTCCAAGCTAGTAATACTCCTCACCAACTGATTTTATATCATGAGAGGTTTTGAGAATAATTCTGCTTTTCTCATTCAGGGGTTTTTTTTTTTTTTTTTTTTTTTTTCTGTTTTGTATTGAGAAAACCAGAGAAGGAACAATTGAATTATTTTTTCCCTTCCCTTTCTCCCGTTGTGTGGCTGGTTCATACAATTTTATACCTTGCCTTATTCTTTGCATTTAAAAACCTTTTACAAAAACCCCAAACAAAAAACATACAGCCATCCTTTTACAGTATTTTTTTCTTTCTCTGTTTTCATTTTCCTGCCTGTTGTCTGTTGTCTTTGGGATGTCTCTCTCAGTCTCCCCCCACCCCGCCCCCCTCTCCGCCTATCTCTCAGCTATGATTTGATGAAAGCAAATTTCCAGGGTTCACTAAATTTAGAAATTCAGGCCATTTCAGCAAATACAATTTAAAAAGACAAAAGATGTGAATTCAGTCCAAAGGCAAGTTATCTTAAAGTAACCTGGAGATAAGAGGGAGCAGAGGTAGGGGAGGGATTTTATTAGCTTGCTTTTCTCAGTGTGGCCAGAAGCCTAGATTTCCTGCCTGGTCAAGGCAGAACCAGAATAGGTGCCATGGAACAGCTTGGGGGCTGGGACAACACAGTTGGAGTTTCACCATCGTTTTTCTCTCTCACTTTTGGACTCTAGGAGAAGTGGTGTAGGTGAAGGCCTAAGAGCTCTGACTGTGAACCAGAGAACAAGTCCCTTCAAAGTGTGTGCGGGGGCAGGAGGGAGATGGCAGGGGGAGGAAGGTGACATCTGCCACCCCAGGCTGTTCTTTGGTCATGTTCTTCTCTCATTGTTTGAAGCCATTTCTATGGGTGAATCAAGCGAACAAGTATACTTGCTCAGACCAAGAAGATGTACAAGAACTGGTTGCTAATCTCCCAGAATGTAAGCTTGGGCCAAAATTAACACAGGTGAATCAATAATAGATTAATAACACAAAAAATGTAATAGGTTCTGGGCCGTGTAGTGAGATATACCAGGTGCTGGTGGAAAGGACAAACACTCCCTCCTGAGTTGCACAAAGGTCCGGTAGGATTTTCAAACCCTCCGTTCCAGTGTGGCCAGCAGGTAATGGCCAAGAAGGCACCTAGGATGGGAGATTTCTAGTCACAGAAAAGAGCCACAGGATTCCAAGAAGAGCCTTAGTCATTATTACAGTGCGTGCTGTCCTGTCATGTACAGCCTCACTTGAAAGGAAAATATGGAACTAGAGCGTAAGAATAAAATTCCTATAGTTTAAATTCAGGGGTTTGGGGCAACAGGAAAGGAAGTTCAGGTGAATTTGGCAAAGAAATCTATAGCGCTAATTCATTTTAGAACAATTGGCCCATCAAGCAGTGGACCTGAGGCCTGGACCAGCTCCATAATTTGTGGGGCCCTGTGAAAAATGAAGATGTGGAGTCCCTTGTCCAGAAATGATTAAGGATCTCAACTGGCAACAGCAGAGCATTAAACCAAGCCTGGGGCCCCCTGGTAAGGGTGGGGCCTGTGCTACCACACGGGTCACACCCCCTTGAAGTTGGCCCTGCTGGGCACCCTCACGGAGGAGGTGAGGATGGTGACTACTGGGCCAGCAGAATGAGGACAGTCCAGAGAGGTTATGTTGCTTACTCTGTGCAATGAACTCAGTCTAGCATCCAGTTGACTGGGTTCCATACACAGGGTGAGTATAAGCTTGAAATTTTCTAGGTGATTATAATTCAAAGAATTCTTCAGTATTTTTGCCCATTGTCTGACTATATTTCACAGTTTATTTTTTGTTGTTTTGTTGCTCAGAAAACACAGACATCAAATATATAAAAAATGTTCATAAATTCTGGGTCCTTTTATTTTGATACAAAAAGCATGTATTGGATTGATATTCTATGTTGTACTAGAAGATGAGAGCGGTGCTGAGGACATTGCCCTGGCCTTCAAGGAGTGACGAAGCTCATCCACTGATCAAAGCAAACCCAGAAATCCCTCTCCATAGGCATACTTTATCAGTCATCAGAAGGTACAACTTGGTATATCTGGACACAACAAATGGACTTCCTTAACAATAGTCCGTGGATCAGACCTGTGACATTTTCAGGCTTAGCATTCAGGAGTTTGGTAATTTGACAGGGACTGAAAGGTGCCTAAGATATTTTAGTTAAAACCCTTTGCTGAAGCACAAAGTTGATTCAGGGCAGCAGGCTGGGGTGGAGGAGCCAGTCACTTGTTCACATCTGCCTTTCTCTGGGGCTTTGGATCACTTCCTTTATCATTACCTATGTAGTTTGTGGGACTAATTCTTTGGCGCAGCAGTATTTACAAGGCGGGGATTCACAAGGGACTGAGAATTTATTCTTCTAAAATACTCAGGGATGAACGTGAGTCAAACTTCTTACTTATTCAGACTGGTAATCTCCTAATTAGTCTGACGTAGAGAGGTTTTGCTGAACTTCTGTATCTATATTTTTATGCCTTGGTTCCCCATCTCTCCCATTGGTTTCTATTTTCCCACTGTTGCTTACATTCCTAAGGAGTCTGAACTCTTCCAAACTAGCCCTGTGTCTCTGGCCATTCCCACACCAGTGACAGGGACTCAGTTTTCCTATGTGGCAAAGGAAATACACAAATCAGCATGTTTAAAATTACAGAATGTATTAGCACAGTTTGTGTTTGAGTGGAAGGATTTGTAAAGAACGTTTTTCTTGTAAGTCAGTTAAACATTTGGGACCTCAAATAGTTAATGCTAACGTTAAAAGATACAACTTGTAAATTGAATGACATTTCTAGGTTTTCAAAAAAGATTTATGAACTGCCATTTATCAAGAACTTATTTTTAAGCAGCTGTGGGTCTTTGGTGCTAGAAAACCCCAGGAATTTCATAATGATCATCTCAGAAAGCCCCAACTCCATGCATTAAATAGACTCTGAGACCCCTGTTTTGTTCCTCGAGGGTCTTTAGATCAAGTTTTCAGCATGAAAGCCTATGTCAGGACTAGACAATGGTGAGGCCCCTGTTATTAAAGGAAGGATAAGCGGCTGCTTCTAGCATGGAGACATTGTCTGTGTGTTTCTGGGGAACTTTGAACGCCAGTATCATCCTCTTCATGCAGCCCCTAAGTGGAGAGGGTTTCTCAGCGATCCATAGCTTCCATCCAAAGAGCCCTAGTTTCTTTATAAAGTGTGCATGTGCTAAAAGCCCTCACCGATTCAAGAGAGTTTAGTGTTAGGGATGTTCCTATGTCTTTTTTTTTTTTTTAAAGCAAGCAAGAAAAAATAATTCTCAGTTTTCTAGAGTTTTAAAACTTATTTTTTAAAGATTTTAAGCTGAGGATTTACAAATCAGCTATTAACTTTTAAGAGTTTCATTGTAGTTAAAAAATCATAATTACTTTTGCTAGGGGAGGGGGTGTCTACTTTATTCCTAATGGAAACTATACATATAGATGAAGTGTCTATATAAAAAATGGGAGCTGCGATTATATTAATACTGTCTAACTGATATTCAATAACTCACCCTTCTATTTCCTATTGTCCATATTTAAACACTTCAAAAAAATTATAATCAAGTGGAAATTAATAGAAGAGGAAAGACTGGGGCTGGCAGGAGAAGGTTCTAATCCCACTATCTCTTAATATTTCAAAGTCTCTTTTATTTTCTTAATAAAGGGGCGAGAGAAAGAAAGGGGGAGAGAGAAAAGGGAATTAATCCAGTGCTCTGAACTGCCCTCTCATCTTAATGCTTTAAATACATTCTAAGAGAATATTACATGTGAGAAGGCTATTTTTGGCTAATGGCCAGCCTTTACTTTTGCTTCTCAACTTTTTCCATTTCCCTTCTTCTTCCCGTTTGCACTACTTGCCCTCCCTCCCCTCTTTTCTCTATTCCCAAGACCTTCAAAACCCAGTAATGAGAGCGGTATTTAAAGTCCAAGCTCCCGACATAACCTGTCTGCACATCCCTGCCTGCCCCATTCCTTCTTCACTCCATCACCTGTGGCACTGCTCCCTCCAGCCCACCATATGCATCCCTACCTCTGGGTTTCTGGACTTGTTTGTCCCTCATTCCCTCTATTTTTCCCTCTTCCCTCGAGTCCTATTTATTCCTCAAGTCCCAACTTCTCTGTGATAGTATCCTTATGCAGCTTCTTAAAAATTATAATAATGACACCTTAAAACGGTGAATATTTATAGAGCAATTCCAGTGTGTTAAGCAATTTACTTGCTTTGTATCATTTACTCCTTTTAATAATCCCTAGTAGATTATCCCAGCCTCATAGGTGAGGTCTGGGACTAGGGAAAGGTTAAGTCGATTGTCAAAGGTCGAATAAGGCTTGAGTGGGAGAGCTGGAGGGTTAGGGTTCTAACATCTGCATCCTCTCTTGTTCCCTACCTGTGAATGCACTTAAAGTCAAAACTCACATGGATTAATGGTTTAAAGTTTTCTGCTTATTTCATATGACAGCATCAATTTCCTTAAATAAAGTGAAAAGCTTTGTGAAAAGGACAACAATATCTCATGCTTGTTTGTTTGTATCTCCCCAGGTTCTCATTTGGGATAGGTACACAGTAGAGTCTCTGTGCCTACTTAATGATAAAGTGTATGGATTTTCCCTGTGAACTTGATCATTTTCACTGTAATCACTCAACCACCATGTAAACCCAATTTAGGTGTCCTAGTGCTGCATAGTATCCGGCTCTTCCTGAAAACTGAACCAAATGAATCAATGCTTACACACTAGCAAGTTGCTATCTGATAGATATTATTGATTGAGCAATTGATTGATTAATTCATTCACCCGTTTAACAAACACTTTTGAGCACTTTTATGTGCCAGCCACTATTTTAGGCACTGGGGTATATGGCAGTAAAGAAAACATACAGAAAACGTGTGCCCTCAGTGTGTTGCCCATATTCTACTTGGGGGAGACAGATAAACAGAGCTACACAGAAAAATAAAGCAGGAGAGGAGATAGGTAGTTGTTAGAAGAGGGGAGGGCTACAATTTTACATAGAAAGATCAGGGGAAAACTCACGAGCACAGACAGGAAGGAGGTGAAGGAATGTGGTCATCTGGGTCAAAATTCACCCAGGCAGGAGGAAAAGCAAATACAAAGGTGGGAATGTGCCTGACAGTCTAAGAAGCAGCAGTGAAGTCAGGGTAGCTCAAGTACATCTAATTATAGAAAAGAAATTCTATCATCTAAGTAGATGTGTATGTAAACATTAGTGAATGTTGAATATAGACCCACACGGGCAGGCAGATCCCCAAAACTCATACATGGGTTTTGAGCAGAAAGACAGGAAAGGTGTACAAATGTGTTACTATAAAAAACAGTACTGGAATAGTTTGTCTCTTAGCCCAGGTTCCCTAGAAAACAAAGCCCGAGTCAGCGATGAACAGCTGAGTTTCTGGAGGGTAGAATCCCAGGACAGAGAGCATATAAAGGGAATTGAGGGACTTCCCTGGTGGTCCAGTGGGTAAGACTCCACACTCCCAGTGCAGGGGGCCTGGATTCGATCCCTGGTTGGGGAACTGGATTCGATCCCACATGCATGCCGCAACTAAGAGCCCTCATGCTGCAACTAAAAGATCCCACATACAGCAATGAAATCTCGTGTGCCGCAACTAAGACCAGGTGCAGCCAAAATAAATAAATAAATATTAAAAAAGAAAATAAAGAGAAGTGAGGCAGGGAGGAGGGGAAGCAGGGCAAGATGATGTGTGACTCTGGTCACTGTCTCCTCAGGAGCCAGGAAGAGACAAATAGGTGACATCGCAGTGGCGTCTGCAGGGCCACACAGGGCAGCTCCAGAAGCTGTGTTCAGTCCAGTCTATCGGAGGGAGAAAGAAAAGGAAATTTAATGGTGGGCTCCCTGTCATCACCTGTTTCCCATTGGACAGATTTCATCCTGCAGTTAGGTAAACACCACTACCCACCCCCCACTCTTGAAATGGAGCAGGACCCTATGATTCCCCCCATCCCCACCATGTCTTCCCAATTCCTTTTGTCTGTAAAAAAAACCTTCAGCCAGGGGCTTCCCTGGTGGCGCAGTGGTTGAGAGTCTGCCTGCCGATGCAGGGCACGCGGGTTCGTGCCCCGGTCCGGGAAGATCTCACATGCCGCGGAGCGGCTGGGCCTGTGAGCCATGGCCGCTGGGCCTGCGCGTCCGGAGCCTGTGCTCTGTGACGGGAGAGGCCGCAGTGGTGAGAGGCCCGCGTGCCGCAAAAAAAAAAAAAAACAACTTCAGCCAAAAAATAAGTTTAATCAGAGAAGTGAAAAAATACAAAAGCAAAGAAAAGCAGTCAAATAGGACAAAACAATAATAGTTTAGTCATTAAGCAAAGTCAAGGACTTTTAGTTCCTCCTCAAAGACTATAGATAATATTCTGAGCCACATCCTGTGAGCTGTTTTATAGAGAACTGGCCTCAAGGAAATGGGAATAAACAGACCCTGGAACTGAAGATAATCTGTACTTAAAACAATCAAGATGATGCTGATCAGACCACCGCATGACCAGTTTCAAGATGACTGTCAGAGCTGACTGCTGTTTCTACCTTCAGCCCCCTCCCTCTGCCTATAAAAGCTCTTGCCCACTGATTGTTGGCGGGGGAGTTGGCCTTTGGATAGGAGCCTGCCTTCCCCTGCCCAGGTTGCCAGCCTCTGAAATAAAGCAAACTTTCCTTTCCACCAGCCTTGCCTCTTTATTGGCTTTTGAGCAGTGAGCAGCTGAACCCCACTTTCGGTAACACTCCCACCTGGGGCTTCCAGGATGGGAAATCTGACTCCCTCGTCCAGTTCCCATGCCTGTGGCATGGCAACTCATTAAAGTCTAGAAGTGGCAGAAGAGGACAGAGACTAGACCTGCATCTGGTTAGCCTGGCTGCACAGCAGCTGCCAAGGGGGAGGACCCAGCATCCCCAGGCAAGCAACTAATTGGCCCCAGGCAGCACGAAATGTGGGGTCTGGGTGGTCTTGGTAGGCAGGAGAGGCGGCTGAGACAGAGCAAGCAGCTTGAGGGCCTGGAGGTGACAATGCTGAGGGAATCTGAGGAGGCACAAAAGATGTGTCTGATACAATCAGTAAATAGCAATATTTATCTGGGACAAGAGGTTTTGTGTCCAACATGACTCCCTCACGTGGCTGTTGGCAGGAGGCCTCAGCTTCTAGTACATATGACAACTGGCTTCTGCCAGAGCAAGTGATGCAAGAGCAAGGTGGGAACCACAGTGCTCTTTGTGACCTAGTCTCAAAAGTCACATACAATCACTTCTCTCACATTCTTTTTGTTATACGAGTCAGTCCTATTAAATGTGGGAGGGTCCTACATAAAAGTGTGAGTACCAGAAGTAGGGGTTATTTGGAGGCTGGCTACCTCAATTCCATTGAATTAAAACCAGAAATTCCCTAACTTTGTTTGGAGACATACTCCAATGTTAATAACTATCATTATCAAGAAATCCTACCTATCTTCTCTCTAATCAGCTTTGCTGCCTTTCAGTTTTTCAAACTGCTTTTTCATTTACCACCGTACTTGGTTCCTGCAACAGTCCTTGGACAGAAAATTAGGATTGGAATTTCTGCTTGAGACATGAAAAAGCACAGGCACAGAAGGATTAAATAATTTGCTTAAGACTATCCAGCGGTGGAGCTGAAGGTTAGAATTCTCTTCATTGAGGTTCATGCCATTTGACCATATCACCCTCTCTCCCCTTTCTTGATCATCTGTCTTCCTCCTGATCATTATCCATCATTTAGTAAATACTTTAGCTCATGGCTCAAATTCTTCCTCTCTGTCTTATCTGACAGCCTCCTCGATGACTTCATGGTCCAAGTAGATGAGTCCAGTCATTATGCTGATCTGTCTGTACCTTGACCTTCACATCTCTACCCTAGTTATCCATATGCATGATCACTTCATGGACTCTGTCATACTGCTGTACCTCCAAATTCACTAATTCAAACATCCAAGTTTCTGACCACAATCTCCTTTCCTTTCATCACCATTTGTGATGGTTAATTTTATGTATCAATTTGGCTAGGCTCTGGTACCCAGTTATTTGGCAACAGCCTAGATGTTGTTGTGAAAGTACTTTTTAGATATGATTAGTATTTAAATCGGTAGGCATTGAGTAAAGCAGATTATCCTCCATACTGTGTGTGGGCCTCACCCAATCAGTGGAAGGCCTTAAGAGCAAGGGCTGAGGTACCCTGGAAGGAAGGAAGGAAGGAAGGAAGGAAGGAAGGAAGGAAGGAAGGGAGGGAGGGAGGGAGGGAGGGAGGGAGGGAGAGAGAGAGAGAGAGAGAGAGAGAGAGAGAGAGAGAGAGAGAGAGAGAGAGAAAGAAAGAAAGAAAGAAAAAGGAAAAAAGAAAGAAGAAAGAAAGAAAGAAAGAAAGAAAAAGAAAGAAAGAAAGGAAGGAAGGAAGGAAGGAAGGAAGGAAAGGAAGAAGAAAAGAAAGGAGAAGAAAAAACATATATCATGGCTCCTGCCCTTAAAGAACTATCAGATTAGTGGGGAAGACAGACCGATGCAACAAGTCTTTGAGGTGCAGTGTTAAAAGTGGATACAGGAAAGCAGGATGACAAAAGAGGTCATTTCTGTGTATAGGGAGGTAGTGGGGAGTGGTCAAGAAAGCTTTTATAAAGATCACATCTTGTAAGTGGGGGTCTCTAGTAAAGAGTGAATCCTCTCTCACTTGTGAGAAGGAAAACACCAGGTGGAAACTCAAGGCAATTTCAGTCACAAAACTATCGCAGAGAAGCCATGCCGCCTTGATCCACTCACTTTACCATTTGGAGTCTTAATTGTTTCAACTAGAGCAAGACATACTGCCAGATGATTTCTGATATTCCTCTGTGTTTCATGATTTCAGACAACACATTAAAAACCTTCTCTGCTGCTATTTATTTTAAGAAGTCTCCTCAGTGATCTCTAGCAGCTATCAATTATGGCTTCAGAGGGGAAAAATCCCACATTTATTTAAGCTACTTTGGTTATGGCATTTGTGAGCTTTACCTATTCGAATGAACATTTCCATGATTATGCTTGCATTTGACTTATGCTACTGACACATAAAATAAATCAAGTAAGTGTTCTTTTCTACATTGTGTTATTATCAGCGCTCCCATTTTATAGATGAAAAAACTAAGAGTCAGAGAGAATGAAAAGCTCGCATAACCTAACTTGGTAAGCGAAAATAGGTTTTAGATAAAAACTGTGCGTTCTGAGCACCTGATTCCAAAGCCAGGGTTCAGGCTGGGATGCAGCTCTTTATCACCTGGAGGACAGAATGCTGTAATTTTCCTTTCTTGAGAATTTCTTTGAAAATCATCTCAATGCAACAATTCTTGCAGAATGTAACAGTACAACTTTTCTTTGACACCATCTCTGGGGAACTGATCAAGTCTTTGCCACTGATGGCATTGGTCCTATTGCAAAAACAGTCTGAAATCAGTTATTTCATTCTGTAACAAGATGATAACTAGTTTAAACCTTTCTTTCCTTCTTGAATGGGGACAAAATAGTCTCTTTTTCGTTTCTCCTTCTGAACTACATTTTGTCCAAAAACTAGAGCATAAATTGAAAAATTTTGCTCTTTGAAATATTTCCTAAGTCTTCAGCCCCAGAATTGGGACTTTATAATAAAGTTTGGGTTTTTTTGTTTGTTCGTGTGTTTTTTCTGTTGAAGATAAAGAAACCAAACAAATGACTTAAATCTAATTTGGGGGTTTGGGAACAGTTTCCCCATTCATAGCATTTGCCTTGACCCCAATGCCAAGATTAAAATAAAACTTCTTTCCCTCTGCTTCCAGGGCTACCCCAAGTCTCCAGCTTCTCATCTGGATTTCAATTTTTTCAATAAATTCATTTGGATTGGTGAATATATCTTGCTTTGTTTTTATTTCTCACAGTGGAACTGCTTTATATTTCTGATTAAATAAATACTGTATCTTCATTTAAAAAAAAATGAACAATATACAAAAGTATGAGGAAGTAGGTGAAAAAAATCACATGAAATCCCAACTTCTGAGGTATCCATCATTAACAAAATTTTGTTAGCCCTCTTTTAATACATATCTTTATGAATTTACATACAAATATATAATTTTAGTAAACTGGTTGTTCTGCATACAATCTTTTTATCATGACCGCATTTTATATAGTCTTTTGCTTTTGTATTATCTTTTCCCTCCCCACAAACTTTTTCTCTTTGCTATCCCCTCACATAACCAATGGAAACAACTGAGTATGTATTTTCCAGAACTTTCTCCATGCATATATAATTATTTTCATACATATGAACATATTGGAGTTTCTTTGGCCATTTTTAAACAGAATTCTTGCTTTTCTGCACTTTTGTATCCACCATTTATCTATTCATATGGTTCATAGTTCTGTAAATATATTTGAATATATAAACATAATATTTTCTGGCCATAATTTTTAAAATTCCTTATGTAATAAAATATGTTTATTTATTATTTCTCTATAATTTCTGGGTTTGCTGTCTTGGTTAATATGGTATCTCCAACCCAAGGTTACACATGTAACCTATTTCTCTTTTAAGATTTTTTTTAAGCTTTATATTTTACATTTGTCTTTTCTCTGTTTGTTATTTTTATATTGTGTAAAAAAGAAGTCCAGCTTTACTTTTTTCCCCCCAAATGGATAGCCAGTTGTGCCAGCACCATTCATGAAAGACACTATTCTTTTTCTACTAGATTAAAATGTCAGTTTTTATATATTAAATTCTCTCACATATCAAGATCTATTTCTGGACTCTTAATTACCTTTCAATGATTTATTTACTTTTTTTTAAACCAATATGGGAAAACTCCCTGAACTTCCTCAAATCTCATAATAATCGTGACCATTCTCAGATTTTTTTTTTTTTTTTTTTTTTCGGTACGCGGGCCTCTCACTGTTGTGGCCTCTCCCGTTGCGAAGCACAGGCTCCGGACGCGCAGGCTCAGCGTCCATGGCTCACGGGCCCAGCTGCTCCGCGGCATGTGGGATCTTCCTGGACTGGGGCACGAACTCGTGTCCCCTGCATCGGAAGGTGGACTCTCAACCACTGCGCCACCAGGGAAGCCCAACATATATTTTTTCTTCTATAAAAATGTTAACATGATTCCCATAACACCCACCTCGAAACCAAAAACATATTGGTAGTGGTTGAATTGATATTTGGGGGTGACATTAAGTCTTCTCATCCAAGAACATGGTATATCTTTCAGTTTGAACAGATTTTATGTCTTTTATTAAGATTTGTTCATTCTATTAACATACATCCTATACCTTTCATGTTAAATTTATTTCCAGGAATTTGATAATCTTTGTCACTATGTGGATAGTTTCTTATTTCTTCTAGTTGATTATAGATGGTATATAGAAAATCTATTAACTTTGTATATTTATCTTATATTAGGCTACCCTACCTACTCTTATTAATTATAGCAGTTCTTTTATTAACCTCTTTGTTTTTTATATGTGCAATAATATTATCAATAAAAGCAAATTTTATTTTTGTAATATTTATTTTATTTTACTTTTAAGTTTACTAGAACTTTCAAAACTATATATATATACATATATTTATATATATATATATATATATAATTTTTTTTTTTGGCCACACTGTGTGGATTGCAGGATCATAGTTCCCTGACTACGGATTGAACCCTGGGTCATGGCAGTGAAAGCGCTGTGTCCTAACCACAGGACCACCAAGGAATTCCCCCCAAAATATTGATTTTAATGGGAATGGTTTTAGTGTTGTAATGTAAGAGTGATATTGGTGTTAAGTTTTGGTAAATTATTTTTATTATAAATACTTAAGAAGTTTCCTTTTATTACTAGCTTTAACAATAGTTTTTATTAAAAATAACTGCTAAATTGTGTCAACTGATTTTTGAAATTTACTAAAATCATCGTACAATTTTTCTCCTTTATTCATTAATCAGTTACATTCATAAATATCAGATATAATATTAGAATAAATCCTACTTGGTCATAACATATTATTCTTTTCTTATACTGCTGGACTCAAGCACTATTTTACATAATATTTTTATATTTGTCTTGATACAAATGAGATTGGTCTTTAGTATGTTTTTTCCCCCTCTGTCACTTTATAGAGTTTTTGTGACAAGGATCTATTCATCTCATAAAATGAATCATAAGAGCTTTCCTTCTTTAAATGGTTTAGAACAATTTTTAATAATATTGAAATTATCTGATTGTTAAATTTATTAGCTAGAGCTCAGTTTTTAAACTATCTGACAGATCCCTTACCAACTTCACAATCTCTTCTTTTGTAATTGGTTGAATTTTCCTACTTCTTCTTGGGTCAGAATTGGTAGTTTATATTTTGCTATGAATCATTTATTTTTAACTGAATGCAAATGAAAATACAACTTATCAAAAGTTATAGAATGCAGCTAAAGTAGTGCTCAGCATGAAATTTGTGCCATTAAATACTTATTGTTAGAAAAGAATAAAAGTCTCAAATTACTAATCTAAGCTTCTACCTCAAGAAACCTTAAGCAAATACCAATTCACAGCAGACAGAAGGAAGGAAATTAATAAAGAACAGAAATCAATGAATTTGAAAACAGAAAAAGAATAGAGAAAAATCAATGAAACCAAAAGCCATTTTTAAAAATATCATTATGAAACTGATAAACACTTAGCCAATCTGACCAAGGAAACAGAGAGAAGGCAGAAATTATTGATTCCATGAATAAAAGAGGGAATATCACTGTAGACCCCACAGACATTCACACACACACACACACACACACACACACACACACAGAGTCCACAACGCTAAGGGAATACTATGAAAATCTTATTCTTATACATTCAACATCTAAGATAAAATTGACCAAATTCTTGAGAGACACAAGTTATCAAAACTCAATTTAAAAACTAGATAACTGAAACAGTCTTATGTCTGTTAAAGAAATTAAAGTTGTAGTTAAAATCCTTCCATCAACAATAAACAAAAACATTTCAGGCTCAGATAGCGTCACTAGTAAATTCAGCTAATATTTGAGGTTGAAATAATATCATTTCTACACATCATCCAGAAAATATAAGAGAAGGCCACACTTCCTAACTCATTTTGTGAGGCCAGCATTACCCTAATTCCAAAACAAAAGACAATTACAAGAAAAGAAATCTGGAGACCATGGTCCCTCATAAACATAGATTCAAAAACTGTCAACAAAATATTAACAAATCAAGTATTGCAATTCGTAAAAGGGATAACACATCACACCATGAGGGGTTTATTTCTGGAATGCAAACCCAGTTCACCACATTAACAAACTAAAGGAAAAAAAAGTGTGATTATCACAATAGATGCAGAAAAAGCATTAAATGACATTCAAAAACCATTCATGATAGACTCTAACCAAACTTGAATAAGAAGAAAACTTACATACTTGATGAAGGATACATATAAACTTTGCACTAACATCATATTTAAGAGTGAAACACTGAATATTTTCACCTCAACATCACGAACAAGGCAAAGATATTCTCTCTCGCTAGTCCTATTCAACACTGTACTGATAGTCTTAGCCAATAAAGATAGAAAGGAAAAAAGAAAGTACACACACAGGATTGGAAACAAAGGAAATGGTCTTTAATCACAGATCCCAAGATTTCTTACATAGAAAATCCCAAAGCATCTACACTCACACACACATACAAACATACACACACAACAATCTGAAAACTGTAATTGATTTTTTCAGGATACAGATCAATAAACAAAACGCAATTATATTTCCATACACTAACAGTGAATAATTGGAATTTAAAATTAATAAGTTACTGCTTACAATAGCACCAAAAACTTAAAAATTAGTTATTTATGAATGTAACAAATTACATACAGGACCTCTATCCTGACAACTAAGAAATATAAATGAAAGAAATCAAAGAAGATCTAAATAAATGGAGAGATATAACATGTTTATGGATTGAAAGGTTTGATACAGTAAAAATATTAATTTTGCCTAATTTGGTCTATAGTTTCAATGTAATCCCAATCAAAACCCTAGCAGGCTTTCATATAGGTATTCCCAAGGTAATTCTAAAATGCATATACAGAAACAATAGAATTGAATAGCCAAAATAATTTTGAAAAGGAACAAGTTGGAGAACTTTCACTATTCAACTTCAAGACCTACTGTAGAGCTATAGTAATCAAACCAGTGTGGTACTGGTGAAAGGTCAGTCACATAGATCAATGAAACTGAAGAATGAGCCCCAAAATAGATCTATATTAATATAGTCAACTGATTTTTGACAAAGATACACAGGCAATTTAATGGAGAAAGAACAGTAGTCTCAACAAATGGTGATAAACAATTGGATATCCATATGCAAAACAAAATCTTGACCTAAATATTATAAATCTTATATAAAGATTAACTCAAAATGGATCTAGACCTAAATGTAAAAGATTAAACTTTATAATTTCTGGGAGACATCATAAATCTGCATGATTTCCATTTAGCAAAGAGTTTTTAAGTACAAAGCAGGATCCATTACAGAAAAATTTACTAGCAAAATTGAAAACTTTTGCTCTGCAAAAGGCAATGTTAAGGAGCTGAGAACACAAGCCACACAGTGGGAGAAAATATTTTCAAATTACATATCTCACAAAGGACTGCTGTCCAAAATACATAAACAACTCTCAAGATTCAACAGTATGTTTAAAAAAAACCCAATTTTTTAAATGGGCAAAACAATTGACAGACACTTCACCAAAGAAGGTATATGGATGGCAAATAAGCAAATAAAAAGGTGTTCACCATCATTAACAGGGAAATGCAAATTAAAGCCACAATGACATACTATTATACATCTAATAGAATAGCTAGAAACAAAAACAAGAGAAAAGAAAGACTAGCAGTACAAATTGCTGGCAAAGATTCAAAGCAACTGAAACACTCATACATGGCTGATGACATGGAAAATGGTATAGTCACTGTGCAGAAGAGTTTGGTTGTTTCTCATAATGTCAAACATACGCTTACCATATATCCCAGCAGTTGCACTCTTAGGTATGTAAAGTAAAATTTGGTCCCAAACTCATGAGAGTTTATGGTTATAAATTCCCAAGGAAGATAGCATTTTCTTTTCATTTAGAGCTAAGGAAAGTGTCCTTCCTGCCTCCTTTTGTAGGGCAAGTTCCCCCCACCCCTAACTTGTCTTTTCCCTGAGTGTCATCATTTGGGAGGCAGCTCTGATCTGACTTCCCTCCTTGTGCTAACTTTAAGCTTTGTCCCTGTTCCCAGATCAGCCCTTGAAAATGGAACCTCTGATTTGCCTGGAATAGGCAGATATCCCAGGGCAGCCATTGGCTCATTGCCCACTTATTTTTCTGGATTACTTCTTTATTATTATTTTCAGCCTTAAGTATTTTCCTTCCATTTGTCAGCTTAGCTATGAATTAAACCTATGTATATTTAAATGTTTTATCCAGCATTTTCAGGTATTTTACATGAGAGGGGTTTTCAGAATATTTTAGTTCACTGTATAGCCAGAAACATGTGTCTCCATTGTGTTTATTTCTGTCTCCAGTTGTTCAAATTTCACATGTGTATACAGTTGACCCACTTATTTATTTTTATGCATAGCCAGTTCTCATAGATTATAGCTCTTTAAAGGACTCAGCTTCCTTTCTGCCCATGCCCATACCCTTCTCCTTCTTTTCACTGCCCACCACTGAAATTTCTTAATTAAAATGAATCTAAACAGAACACAGCAATGTCTTCCATCAGAGATATAAATGCTTACAAAATATCTTATGCTATTGATGAAAATAAAGTGTGCATTTTTATATTTAAACTCGTTTCCCTTTTCCAGCTCTGCTTTCAGCCTAATAGTGGTAAAGGCATGGATCACATCTCTGGTAAATCAGAATAGGCAAAGATAGAATCTGAATACTTAAGAAATAATCATATCATTTCAGCAGATAAAATATTCAGTAGATAGTTGCTAAGCACCAGGGACTCCACAGCAAATGAGTCCTACAACCCCTCACTTCCCAGGATGACACTGAGCATGTGTGGTGTGAAATACTAACACACACACAAGCAAAAGCAGTCCACGTGGGGCCCTGTCCCATGGCACTTCCACCATGTTTAGCTCCTGAGGGGGGTCTCCCCTTTATTTCTTTCCTTCCCTTTCCCTAATGCAACCTCCACAGTGAAAAATCTGGGAGGAAGCTTAACTCTCCCTGTAGCTGAAAGATTAACTAAAGTGTACACAATAGCCAACAAAACTCAGCAAATCCCCCTGATTTGACCTTCTGAAGGGAAATCGCTTTCTCCTAAAGAAAGAGAAAATTTCAGTTATATTCATTAAAAATGGCTGGCTGACACAGTTTGTATTTTTGAGAAAGTCTGTCTGCTTAATATAATGCACTGTCCCATTTAAAAGAAGTGGTCCCTTATTAGAGATATGATTTATTCTTAGATAAATCCCTGATTTATGGCTCACTGGGGTATATATTTAATACTGTCAAAAAATGAAAAGACACCCCAAACTATCCGCAGTGCCACAGTTCCTCGTTCTGAAAAGGATCTGAGGCAGCTGAGACCCTGGGTGTTAAATGTAATCTTTGCCTGGGATAAAAGCATGGAGAATTGCTAATCTTTATAAAAAGATCTGTCTCGACCCACCCTTCCTCCTCTCTCCTCTACCACAGTGCAGTTCATCGTCAGAAACCTCAGAATTGAAAATTAAGGTGGGGAAATGGGTAGTGTTTGTGTCATTTAAAAAAATCTGCAGCCAGACAAGACTCTTTTTTAATGTTTGCTAGAGGAAAGTTCATCACTGAAACAAATACAGCTTCTTGATGGTAATGCATAAATTTGACTAGAGAAATAATGGAAAACCTATAGAAAACCAGGAAATACGTTTCCCCGATCTTACTGTTATCATCAATTGAATGAAATGTAGTACTGGCTGCCAAAAATAACTACATAAAAAACTCATGTAGCACCAATTCCCAATTCTTAGAGTCAGAACTTATGCCTTTATTTTCACTCTGAGGTTTCATTCACTTTTATCTGTATGGAATCAATGCTAATAACTTTTAGATC
Source organism: Lipotes vexillifer (assembly GCF_000442215.2). Taxonomy (NCBI): domain Eukaryota; kingdom Metazoa; phylum Chordata; class Mammalia; order Artiodactyla; family Lipotidae; genus Lipotes; species Lipotes vexillifer. The sequence continues at coordinate 291,603 of NW_006785406.1, read as the reverse complement.
TACAACTTCTATCCTGACTTCTCACTCCAACAGAACACCCCCATTTTCAGGTCTCTTAACGCTTTCCACTTGGATACTCAATTGTCACATCAAGTTCAGTGGGACCAAAACACAGCTTTAATCCCTTTCTTCATTTTCTTTTAAACTGAATTCCCTTTCAATGTTACCATTTTACTCAAGGGCACTGGAACTCTTCTGGTCTCCCAGTTAAGGAAATATGAATACATCTTTCACTTTAGTCTTTTCATTCAACCCCTATGACCGATTTGTCACCAGATCACATCACTCCTTTTTTGAAATGCCCCTTTGGATATACCCCTTACTTTCCATTCCCATTGCCAGCATCGAAGCCCAAGTTCACACCACTTCAGTCCTCACTTTAAAAGGCTTCTTTAAAATAAATAAATTAATTAAAAAGTCTTCTTTGTGGAGCTCCCTGGCTCCATCCATTCCTGTCTCTCTGCCCCTTTAAGTTCATCCTTCTGAGTTTAGCTCCAAGAACCACACTACAGAGCTTCTGCCTTCTTGTTCCAACATTATAGCTTGCTTTCTCCATCATCACACTCATCACACTCATTCCCATTCTTAATTTTTGCCTATTTTGCTTTTCTTCCTGGAAATGTCACCCTTCCCATTCCCTAATATATGCCTACCCAAATTCAGCTCATCCTTCAAATCTACACATGTAAATTTAGTCAAAAATGTCTCATTTTTTATGTATTTAAAAATGCAACAATTAATTAATTGCCAGGATGACCAAATCCAATTACTCCCCTCTCCCTATCCTGCTCCAGCCCCAACCAACATTTCTAAATATTGTGAAAGCATCATCCCTCCCTCAGAGACGGGACAGAGCCATATCTTTATTTTAATTGAGTTCTGTCTTCCTCTAAAGATGAGACAATTTTGTCTGTCACAAACTTTCTATTATTATACTGATGGCAGATATAACATAATGATCCTATTTTATAGTGTATAATCATTACAGTTTTTCATAGCCTCTACCATACAAGGTGAGACAAATGCTGGCTTCCATCTTCTAGGCTCTGGCAGAACATCACAGACACCCTTATCTGTAGAGTTAAGGGCCCCACCACTTTGAGGGTCTTTTGGTCTCCCCACGCTCTCTCTTATCATGGATTTGGAGCATCATCTTCAGGTTTCATGGGGCCTGGACATTATACTTCCTTTATGGTATGATGGAGGATGCATTCTCAGTCACTCAGAGAGAGAATAACTTGTTTTCCCAAAAGATGGACCCTTAATTCTGTCTTAAATCCCTTTGATGGACAACTGGCATGAACATCCCCTACCATTCAGATATAAAGTAAATTCTGCTTTGGAGAAACGTCATGGGTGCGAGAAACTATGCCAAGAGTCTCAGCTGTGTAGTCCTAGAATTTCAGCAGCATGCTCTGAAGGTCTGCAGAAAGCTACACAAGAATTCTAAACTCAAAAGAGGCTAAATTTTTATGTCATCTGCGGGAAATCATGGATGATACAGTCTTGAAAACTATAATTGCTTCTCATGCTTCCTATAGTGTTTTTATACAAACTGGAAAAAAAATCAAGAGCTGCCATATGTATTTGAGTTCAGGAGCTTATAATTTCACTTCAAACAAAAACTTAATCTAATTCTAATAAATACATTTGGAATAACTGGCTGAATAAACACATTTAAGGTTATGATAACTTTATGAACACTTCAAGTTTTATGCATATAAAACTTGTACTATATACCATTCATAAATTAGCAATCTGACTTTAGTGCTTTAAAATGTATAGCAATTGTTGTTAATTATCTTATGTTTCCACTTGAAACAAATAATTTCCCATCTTTTGCCTTTTGGCCATAAAAGTTCTGGAAAATACTTCTCTCCAAAAGAAAGGCTTCTTGAGTTGGGGACTTCAGCTTTTTACCATGTAGGACGATCATGACTGGGAGACATGGGTTGATGGCTGGAGTGAACATCATGCATGAGTGTTACTAGTCAAACTCAGAATCAAGGTTTGATTTTGTTCTGCCCCACTCTCCCAACTTGGCAACCCATGCTCGTCACCACTCTCTTGAACAAGAAATGCAGCTCTACAAGCATACCGTGCTTTCAATAATTATGATGAAAATTCCCAGAACATGGTTTCACAATACATGGCATTTTCCTGGAAAAATCCCCTTTGCATATGTCTTTGCTGGGGGTGGGGCATCCCAGCCTCCTTCCTCCTGGATTTTGCTATTCCCATCTCATTTACTCTCACCCCCTTATCATGCAGAGCAATGTAACTCTGCCCCAGCTTCTCTGCCTCCGAACTTGCATCCTCTACTGTTGAGAGCATGTAGCTTACAAAGGGCCTTCCTATTCCCAGGAAATACCCCAGCCCATGAGGCAGGGGAATTAGAAATAATTTTAAATAGCTTTTTTATCTGTATGTCTTCCTTTATCTTATCTGTCATATGCTGCAAGTGGGCAAGAGGTCAGTTTAGATGATTTTGGCTTCCCACAGGTGACTACACCTGTGCAGGTGGCCACACCTGTGCAGGTGGCATCGTGGCTGCCTTTGCTGGCTGGATCACCTGCCAGGCAGGGACCAGCACACCGTGGGTGGAACAACACCCGTGTGAGGGAAAAGAAGGAGATTAGAGGGCAGATGAAGGACTGCATTCAATCTTTTCGAATACTTAAAAGTGGCAGATAAAAAGGAAAAGGCACTGCTCTCATGATGGTTCTGATAAGAAATGTAAAAAAGCCATTACATTAGAGGTGAGATGCAAGGGGACACAACTTGGAGAGCTCAGATTGTCCCACAGTGAGACCAGCAGGAGCTTGGGTTGGCTGCATTCCCCCAGAGAAGCAGGAAAGAAAGTCTTGCAGGACTGCCCCCTCTCCCTCCTCCACACACACACACACACACACACACACACACACACACACACACACACACACACACTGCACCTGTGAGCTTCGTGTGGGGAGTTCAAGACTGCAGCTTTCTCACATTTGTCTCAGGAGCAACTTCTAGATGACAAGTTAAAAGGTAAAAAAATTCAGGCAACTAAAACATGTGGGGATTTCAGAACATCTAGCCATCTGTGTTGGTGAGTGAGTTGCTCTCAGTTGGCTTTTAGAGATGGCAACTCAGTTAAACCCTTATTAAATAATGTTCAGTTGGTATAAGAACCCTATGTCAATGCTGTACTGAAGACAAGAGTAAATAATTCACTTTCACGAATGATTTCACAGTAGGTAGAGTTATTTCCACCTATTTCTTATGGTTTCTGATCTTTTGTCTTCATTTTAACCATGACACTTATCACTTATGGGAATTTTTTTCAGAATCTAATCCTTCCTCAAAAAAATATTAAGTGAGCAGATCAATTAAAACTAAATAAACATAGGACTTCCCTGCAGTGGTTAAGACTCTACCCTTCCACTGCAGGGGCCGTGGGTTCGATACCTGGTCAGGGAACTAAGATCATGCATGCTGGGGGGTGTGGCCAAAAAAATTTTTTTTAAACTAATAAACATATAATAAACATATATGAAGAGGACCAAGACATTGTCCTTGCCTTAGGAAACTTTCACTGGATTGAGGGACACAGGCATTTTCAGGACAGACTGACAAGGCAAATAAGAGTTCCATGGAGCCCTGAGGGAAGGCTTCGTGGAGGAGGGAGCATTTAAGGAAGGAATGGAAGTTGATAAGAAGGAGCAGAGGAAGAGCACGCCAGGCAGAGAAGACAATGTATATGAAGCTCCTAAGCTGGACAAGAGTTTGGCTAATTAGAGGAACTGAGAACAGGCAGGTGCTGTGGGAGCACAGACACCAGAGAGAGGTGGTGGGCAGTGAAGTCGCCAAGGCAATGACTGAGGGACACTGCTGTGAGAACCACAGGATGGTCAAGGTGATGCTTACAGGAGAGAGGGCAGTTAGACCACCTTCCCCACCTAAACAGCAGCTGCGCCCTCCTCTCCTTCTTGTGTGCCACACCAGGCTCCTCCGTTATTTTAGAAAACACTTTTGTGGGATCAGTTACTGGTTAAGTGGCTACTGGTCAAATATACTGACCCACTGATTTGTTTGGCTCTGATGGCAATCAACTCTAATGCTAACTTCTTACAAATTCATATCCAGTCCTTCATTTACATATCAACTCAAAACTTATTAATAAGAGTCATTATTATACTCTTATTTAGTCACTTCCTCTGCACTTAAAATTTGTTTCTTTGTTGTTGTTCTTATACAGCCATCTCTCTGTACACAGTATTACCCATAGTTGTTCAAATCTAAGAACATTCCCATCAAATGCTAAGAGGCAGGAGTTAGGTTAGAATGAAAACTCCATTCATAAAATAGTTTCATTAGGAAAATCTTGGAATCCTTGTCACGATGTAATTGGTAACAACTTCCCAGGAATATAACCTATCAAATATACAAGGTTGTTTATTTTAGAAAAGTGACTCGACATCAAAAAATATTCCATACACTGTATTATTAAGTAGGAGAAGTTGTATTTAAAAAGACAATGCTGGGGTGAAGTAAGAGGAGGAAAAGAGAAATTCTAGTTTTAAAATATAGGAAATCACTTAGAAGCAATAGGAAAATGGGAAATTGAAACACAAATCCATTCTCAATGAAATTAGAGAACAACTTAAATTTCCAATCACAATATATGGGAAAATAATGCTGTGAAAATCAAGTGCAGATGTGGAAAGATGCCAAGAGAGAATTCTGATGGATGCAGGCGTCAGACACAACTGCCAGGGGTTGTTTCTCCAAAGCAGAGGGCATACCCTATATTTCAAGCCCTTGTTTAGAGTATTGAGAATGGGTGTGCAGAGTGATGCCAGGGCTTTCCTGAGTCAGGTTTAGCCCCAAGTTCTCAAGAAGCAGGGAAAGGATCTCATATAGGCAAGTTATATTTGCAAGATATAAATTGCCCGTGAAGTGAGGTGAAGGAGAGGCACTCGATGAGCAGCCTAGCAGTACCAGTCTCAGTGGGCTGGGAGGAGTAAAGGGCAAAGAACTCTCAGACCCAATCTTGCCATATAGGGGGGTTCTTACAAGCCTGGAAGACAGCCCAGGAACTTTCCTTACACAAACTTCTAGCAAATAGCTGATATGGAAGAGTCTTTATATTTAAGATTAGTAATGATATAAAGGGAACTTGAATAGGACCTAAGCAGAAATGGTAGAAAGGGGAAGGGAGGCCAGAGGAAAAAAAAACAACAACGGCAAAGAAAAATAACTCAATAAAACTTTGCCACAGAGTAGGATGAAAACAATGACTAGCATGTTGACAAAAATTAAAATCTTAAAGAGCCTACATGCTTTATAAAGCAATTGCACAAAATGAAGATGTAAGAGCTCAGGGATGCAATTAAATGCTATCATTAGAACTTGAGAAGAAAGAGAAAGGAAAAACAAAAACCAGCTGGCTGAGGAGGGCTATCAAGACCATGTTTATGGAAGCTCTACTCAGCAGAACTGAATAAGGCAGAAAGGGAGGGGAGCCGCACTGATGTACCCACCTCATCAGAAGTGACAGCTTTGAGAGCCCTAAAGCAAAAGAGATAAAATGGAGGAAAGCATCTGAGCCAGGAGCGACCAAAGGGGAGAGGTCATTATTTTGTTTTCTTTTAAATTGGAAATTGAAATTGAAATCATTTACTTTTGAGATCAATATTAATACACAATTACAAATGTATTTCAAAAATCTTATGCTGATCAAAACTCTTCTGTACTCAAAGGTTACACTGTATTTGAATTTCAAATCAAACAAAGGAACATTCATCTGAAAAGTGTTCTTCTATACTTTCATAGTCCTCAAAAGGCAAAATAATAGGACAGTCAGCAAGAAAAGCTCTGATTGCAAGAAAATTCTTATTCTAGTTGAAAGATTTTCTAAATAAATGAGCTATAAATGTGATAGTGTTGAAATTCATGCAGGTAAACTCTAATCAAGAAACTTTCTCTGTATTGTAAGAAACAACAATAACAAAGACAAACCATAAGTGTTTTCTCTGAAAAAACAACTGTAGCTTTTTGATTGATTAAAAACAACTACAGCCAGAGTTTCACTACTGTCTAGAATGTAGAAAGTTAAATTGTGTGTCACTCCCACACTACCAGCTCAAAAAATCAGATAAACCACAAAATCATAGCTTTTATTTAACCTAACAAAGAGCTGAGATCCCAGGGCAAAAAAGTATCCAGAAATCCAATTAAAAATGGACCCATCCAAGGAGAAACAGACATGAGCACTGGGTCATCTATGGCAGAACTTGGGAGGAAGGGACACTAGGAACCATCCAAGAGAGTAAAAAGAAGGCAGGTGAAGGCCAAGTGTGAACTACTGTGATGATACAGAATCCCTAGGAACTACATATACGAATGGAGCTCACATTCACAAACCATTATGCACCACCCTCCACCGGGTCTCACACACACACACACACACACACACAATGAAAAGCAGGGCAGGAGATGGGAGAGAGCTTCCGGATACAGCCTGGAAGGGAGGAGTGGCTGCTGCTGGGGGAAGCACACAAAACCCCACCTGAACCTCTCCTACCTGCTTCAAGGTGAAAACCCATTGCAGCTGGGGGGATAAAAGAGTAAACCCTTTTACTCATGGAGAAAGAGCAGTCAAGAGTTCTGGCGATTATGAATAAAACTGCCATAAATATTTGCATACAAGGTTTTGCATGAATGTAAGTTTTCATTTCTCTTTAGTAAATATACCTACTAGTAGATGCCTGGATCCTATGTAAGGGTATGTTTGGCTTTTTAAGAAACTGCTAGACTAGTTTCCAAAGTGAACCATTTTGTTTTCCTACCACAATGGATGAGAGTTCCAGTTGCTGAATTCCCTCTATAGCCCTCGATATTGTCAGAGTTGTTGTTGTTGTTGTTTTAATTTTAGGCATTCTAATAATGGTTCTAATTGTGTTTTGTTTTGCATTTCTCTAATAACTAACATTGTTGAGTATCTTTTCATGTGTTTATTTTCCATTTATATTTCTCCTTTGGTGAAATAACAGTATATTTGCCCAATTTTTTAATTTGGTTATTTGTTTTCTTATTAGTTTGGAAATTCTTTATATATTATGGATACAAGTTGTTTATCAGAAATGTGTTATACAAATGTTTTTTTTCCCAGTCTATGGCTTGTCTTTTCATTCTAATAGTGTATTTTGAAGAGCAGAAGTTTTAAGTTTTGTTTTTTTTTTTCGGTGCACGGGCCTCTCACTGTTGTGGCCTCTCCCGCCACGGAGTTCGGGCTCCAGACGCGCAGGCTCAGCGGCCATGGCTCACGGGCCCAGCCGCTCCACAGCATGTGGGATCTTCCTGGACCGGGGCACAAACCTGCATCCCCTGCATCAGCAGGCAGACTCTCAACCACTGCGCCACCAGGGAAGCCCTAAATTTTTGATAAAGTCCAATTTAACATTTTAAATCTTTTATGGATCATGCTTTTATGGCTATCTCTAAGAAATCTTTGCCTAACTCCAGTTCACTAAGATTTTCTGTTGTGTTTTCTTCTAGAAGTTTTATAGTTTTAGGTTTTACATTTAATTCTATTATTCATTACATATTAATTGTTATAAATGGTGTGATCAATGTGATAAAAAATCATTTTTTGCTTATTAATGTTCAATATTTTCCAACACCATTTGTTGAAAAAAGTATCTTTCATCTATTGAATTACCTTTGCATTTTTTCTGACGCTATTTAAACTGTTTCTAAGCATAGAAAAAGGAGAATGTTCAATTTCCAAATTCGTTTGAATGAAGCTATTGTAACACTGAAAGCAAAATGAACAAATACAGCTCCCCAAACATCCCATAGATCAAATCACTAAATATTGATGCAAAAATCCTACATAGGATTCTCCATATGGGGTTATTTTAAATATTCAAAGACTGGTCAATATTAAGATATAAACTGATCAAAAGAGAAATAAACCATTCCAACTGACTTTAAAACATCACAATGTGTCTGTTCATTCCTTTGGGACATTCCTTAATTATTAAAAGAACTGCACAAAATTTTAAACTTTTTAAACTAATCATATTTTGGGGAATACTGTTACCCTTAGACTATTTTGTGCTTAGTGTGGTAAAAGGAAAATGAGTTATTATATTGGTGTTTTTAAGGACGGAGATTTCAATGTAAAAGAAAGGACCCATGAATGTAAGATCAATGAAATTAACTAAAAACTCTGTAGTCCTGACTTTGAATTAGTAGTATCAGTATGAATTCATGACATGTGGTTATATTTATAAAAAAGAAAGCCTATCATTTAATATGGAAATCTTTACAGAAGGAATGATATCATATCTTGGATTTGTTTGAAAATAATTTGTGGAGAAGAAGAGAATTAGGCAGGATCTAGATGAAAAGACATTGTCCATGAGTTGATCGTTATTGAGGCTAGGTGATGGGTATGTGGGGCTTAATTAAACTATTCTCTCTATTTTTGTACATATTTTAAATAATTAGTTTAAAAAAACTAATTTAACCATGCACTATAAAAAAGATAAAAATGTATGAGCCTTGATAGCTGCTGAGAAACCATTTGATAAAATTCATTATACAGGGCTTCCCTGGTGGTGCAGTGGTTGGGGGTCCGCCTGCTGATGCAGGGGACACGGGTTCGTGCCCCGGTCTGGGAGGATCCCACGTGCCGCGGAGCGGCTGGGCCGGTGAGCCATGGCCGCTGGGCCTGCGCGTCCGGAGCCTGTGCTCCACAACGGGAGGGGCCACAACGGTGAAAGGCCCGCGTACCACAAAAAAAAAAATAAAATTCATTATACATTCTTCATTTTGAAAAAAACGATATAATAGAAGCAGAAGAATTCTTCATTAACATATTAGAAATATGCATTTATGTGTTAACATATATAGTCAGCCTAAAAGCAAATCTTATTATTAATAAAGAAACATTTAAGCATATCTCATTAAAGAATGTTCTTTATCACCACTATTATTTAATATTGTCCTAGAAGTATTAGCTGGTATAATAAGGTAAGAGAAAAAATAAATGTTCCCAGTTTTATTGAGATCACTGACATACATCACTGTATAAGTTTAAGGCATACACCAGGATGGCTTGACTTACATACATTGTGAAATGATTACCACAATAGGTTCAGCTAACATACACATTTTTATATAGGGTAAAAAGAAAAAATAGAAAAAAAGGAAAAATTTTTTCCTTATGATGAGAACTCTTAGATTACATTCCCTTAACAACTTTCCTGTATATCATACAGTAGTGTTGGTTATAGTCATCAGGTTGTACATTACATCCCTAGCACTTATTTATCTTATAACTGGAAGTTTGTACCTTTGACCACCTTCCTCCCCTTCCCCTTCCCCCCTGCTCTCCACCTCTGGTAACCACAAGTCTAATGTCTTTCTTGATGAGTTTGGGGGTTTCTTTTGTTTGTTTTTTGTTTTTAACATCTTTATTGGAGTATAATTGCTTTACAATGGTGTGTTAGTTTCTGCTTTATAACAAAATGAATCAGTTATACATATACATATGTTCCCATATCTCCTCCCTCTTGCATCTCCCTCCCTCCCACCCTCCCTATCCCACCCCTCTAGGTGGTCACAAAGCACCGAGCTGATCTCCCTGTGCTATGCGGCTGCTTCCCATAGCTATCTATTTTAAGTTTGGTAGTGTATATATGTCCATGCCACTCTCTCACTTTGTCACAGCTTACCCTTACCCCTCCCCATATCCTCAAGTCCATTCTCTAGTAGGTCTGTGTCTTTATTCCAGTCTTACCCCTAGGTTCTTCATGACATTTTTTTTTCGTAGATTCCATATATATGTGTTAGCATACGGTATTTGTTTTTCTCTTTCTGACTTACTTCACTCTGTATGACAGACCCTAGGTCCATCCACCTCACTACAGATAACTCAAGATCCATTTCTTTTTATGGCTGAGTAATATTCCATTGTATATATGTACCACATATTCTTTATCCATTCATCTGTTGATAGACACTTAGGTTGCTTCCATGTCCTGGCTATTGTAAATAGAGTTGCAATGAACATATTGGTACATGACTCTTTTTGAATTATGGTTTGCTCAGGGTATATGCCCAGTAGTGGGATTGCTGGGTCGTATGATAGTTCTATTTGTAGATTTTTAAGGAACCGCCATACTGTTCTCCATAGTGGCTGTATCAATTTACACTCCCACCAACAGTGTAAGAGTGTTCCCTTTTCTCCACACTCTCTCCAGCATTTATTGTTTCTAGATTTTTTGAGGAAGTCCATTCTGACCGGTGTGAGATGATATCTCATTGTACTTTTGATTTGCAATTCTCCAGTGATTAATGATGTTGAGCATTCTTTCATGTGTTTGTTGGCAATCTGTATATCTTCTTTGGAGAAGTGTCTATTTAGGTCTTCTGCCCATATTTGGATTGGGTTGTTTGTTTTTTTGTTATTGAGCTGCATGAGCTGCTTGTAAATTTTGGAGATTAATCCTTTGTCAGATGCTTCATTTGCAAATATTTTCTCCCATTCTGAGGGTTGTCTTTTGGTCTTGTTTATGGTTTCCTTTGCTGTGCAAAAGCTTTGAAGTTTCATTAAGTCCCATTCGTTTATTTTTGTTTTTATTTCCATTTCTCTAGGAGGTAGGTCAAAAAGGATCTTGCTGTGATTTATGTCATAGAACATAGAGCCTATGTTTTCCTCTAAGGGTTTGATAGTTTCTGGCCTTACATTTAGGTCTTTAATCCATTTTGAGCCTATTTTTGTGTATGGTGTTAGGGAGTGTTCTAATCTCATACTTTTATATGTACCTGTCCAGTTTTCCCAGCACCACTTATTGAAGAGGCTGTCTTTTCTCCACTGTATATTCTTGCTTCCTTTATCAAAGTTAAGGTGACCATATGTGGTGGGTTTATATCTGGGCTTTCTATCCTGTTCCACTGATCTATATTTCTGTTTTTGTGCCAGTACCATACTGTCTTGATTATTGTAGCTTTGTAGTATAGTCTGAAGTCAGGGAGCCTGATTCTTCCAGCTCCATTTTTCGTTCTCAAGATTGCTTTGGCTATTCGGGGTCTTCTGTGTTTCCATACAAATTGTGAAATTTTTTGTTCTAGTTCTGTGAAAAATGCCAGTGGTAGTTTGATAGGGATTGCATTGAATCTGTAGATTGCTTTGGGTAGTACAGTCATTTTCACAATGTTGATTCTTCCAATCCAAGAACATGGTATATCTCTCCATCTATTTGTATCATCTTTAATTTCTTTCATCAGTGTCTTATAATTTTCTGCATACAGGTCTTTTGTCTGCTTAGATATTTTATTCTTTTTGTTGCAATGGTAAATGGGAGTGTGTTTTTTTTTTTTTTTTTTTTTGGCCGTACGCAGGCCTCTCACTGTTGTGGCCTCTCCCGTTGTGGAACACAGCCTCCAGACGCGCAGGCTCAGCGGCCATGGCTCACAGGCCTAGCTGCTCCATGGTATGTGGGATCTTCCTGAACCAGGGCACGAACCCGTGTCCCCTGCTTCGGCAGGCAGACTCTCAACCACTGCATCACCAGGGAAGCCCTGTCTTCTTGATTTCACTTTCAGATTTTTCATCATTAGTGTATAGGAATGCCAGAGATTTCTGTGCATTAATTTTGTATCCTGCTACTTTACCAAATTCATTGATTAGCTCTAGTAGTTTTCTGGTAGCATCTTTAGGATTCTCTATGTAGAGTATCATGTCATCTGCAAACAGTGACAGCTTTACTTCTTCTTTTCCGATTTGGATTCTTTTTATCTCTTTTTCTTCTCTGATTGCTGTGGCTAAAACTTCCACAACTATGTTGAATAATAGTGGTGTGAGTGGGCAACCTTGTCTTGTTCCTGATCTTAGAGGAAATAGTTTCAGTGTTTCACCATTGAGGACAATGTTGGCTGTGGGTTTGTCATATGTGGCCTTTATTATGTTGAGAAAAGTTCCCTCTATGCCTACTTTCTGCAGGGTTTTTATCATAAATGGTGTTGAATTTTGTTGAAAGCTTTTTCTGCATCTATTGTGATGATCATATGGTTTTTCTCCTTCGATTTGTTAATATGGTGTATCACGTTGATTGATTTGCGTATACTGAAGAATCCTTGCATTCCTGGAACAAAACCCACTTGATCATGGTGTATGATCCTTTTAATGTGCTGTTGGATTCTGTTTGCTAGTATTTTGTTGAGGATTTTTGCATCTATGTTCATCAGTGATATTGGCCTGTAGTTTTCTTTCTTTGTGACATCCTTGTCTGGTTTTGGTATCAAGGTGATGGTGGCCTCGTAGAATGAGTTTGGGAGTGTTCCTCCCTCTGCTATATTTTGGAAGAGTTTGAGAAGGATAGGTGTTAGCTCTTCTCTAAATGTTTGATAGAATTCGCCTGTGAAGCCATCTGGTCCTGGGCTTTTGTTTGTTGGAAGATTTTTAATCACAGTTTCAATTTCAGTGCTTGTGATTGGTCTGTTCATATTTTCTATTTCTTCCTGATTCAGTCTTGGAAGGTTGTGCATTTCTAAGAATTTGTCCATTTCTTCCAGGTTGTCCATTTTATTGGCATAGAGTTGCTTGTAGTAATCTCTCATGATCCTTTGTATTTCTGCAGTGTCAGTTGTTACTTCTCCTTTTTCATTTCTAATTCTATTGATTTGAGTCTTCTCCCTTTTTTTCTTGATGAGTCTGGCTAATGGTTTATCAATTTTGTTTATCTTCTCAAAGAACCAGCTTTTAGTTTTATTGATCTTTGCTATCATTTCCTTCATTTCTTTTTCATTTATTTCTGATCTGGTCTTTATGATTTGTTTCCATCTAACTTTGGGGTTTTTTTGTTCTTCTTTCTCTAATTGTTTTAGGTGCAAGGTTAGGTTGTTTATTTGAGATGTTTCCTGTTTCTTAAGGTAGGATTGTATTGCTATAAACTTCCCTCTTAGAACTGCTTTTGCTGCATCCCATAGGTTTGGGGTCATCTTGTCTCCCTTGTCATTTGTTTCTAGGTATTTTTTGATTTCCTCTTTGATTTCTTTAGTGATCACTTCGTTATTAAGTAGTGTATTGTTTAGCCTCCATGTGTTTGTATTTTCTACAGATCTTTTCCTGTAATTGATATCTAGTCTCATAGCACTGTGGTCAGAAAAGATAATTGATATGATTTCAATTTTATTAAATTTACGAAGGTTTGATTTGTGACCCAAGATATGATCTATCCTGGAGAATGTTCCATGAGCACTTGAGAAGAAAGTGTTTTCTGTTGTTTTGGGATGGAATGTCCTATAAATATCAATTAAGTCCATCTTGTTTAATGTGTCATTTAAAGCTTGTGTTTCCTTATTTATTTTCATTTTGGATGATCTTTCCATTGGTGAAAGTGGGGTGTTAAAAGTGCCCTACTATGATTGTGTTACTATCGATTTCCCCTTTTATGGCTGTTAGTATTTGCCTTATGTATTGAGGTGCTCCTATGTTGGGTGCATAAATATTTACAATTGTTATATCTTCTTCTTGGATCAATCCCTTGATCATTATGTAGTGTTCTTCTTTATCTCTTGTAATAGTCTTTATTTTAAAGTCTATTTTGTGTGATATGAGAATTGCTACTCCAGCTTTCTTTTGATTTTTTTTTTTTAGATTCCACATATAAGTGAGACCATACTGCATTTGTCTTTCTATCTGACATTTTCATAATGCCTTTAAGATCCATCTATGTTGCCACAAATAGTAGGATTTCCTTGTTTTTTATGGCTGAATTATATACATTTATCATATATATTATAATATTTATATACTTATTTTTATATATTTATATATTTATATATTCATATATATATATATATATATATATATATATATATATATATATATACCACAACTTCTTTATCCATTCACCCATCTTAGACACTCAGGTTGTTTCCATATTTTGGCTATTGTAAATAGTGTTACAATGAACATAAGGGTGCAGGTATCTTTTTGAGTGAGTGTTTTTGTTTCCTTTAGATATATTCCAAGAGGGGAAGTTGCTGGATCATATGAACTCTATTTTTAATTTTTTGAGGATCCTCCATAGTGACCAATTTACAATCCCACCAACAGTTAACAAGGGTTCCCTTTCCTCCACATCCATGATAGCATTTTTTAAATCTTTTGTCTCTTTGATGATGGCCAAGAGAAAAAAATTCTGAATATAAAAAATTCTAAATATAAAAACTCTACATAGGGGCTTCCCTGGTGGCGCAGTGGTTGAGAGTCTGCCTGCCGGTGCAGGGGACGCGGTTTCGTGCCCTGGTCCTGGAGGATCCCACATGCCGTGGAGCAGCTGGGCCCATGAGCCATGGCCTCTGGGCCTGCATGTCCAGAGCCTATACTCCATGGTGGGAGAGGCCACAACAGTGAGAGGCCCGTGTACTGCAAAAAAAAAAAAAAAAAATCTACATAAAATAATCATTATTTACAGATATATTTCTTTTTACCTAAAAAATTAAAGAATCTGCAGTAAAATTATTATAAATAATAAGAAAATTGAGTGAAGTAGCTGGGCAGAAAATTACTATCCAGAAACCAAAAGTCATGATATATATAAACTACAGCCACTTCAAAGATCTTGAGGTAAAAGGACCCTACTTTATAATAACATTAAAAAAAGAAAAAAGTACCTAGGAATAAAAGAGGAAAATGTGCAAGATCAAAACAAAGAAGTGGCCTCCCTGGTGGCACAGTGGTTGAGAGCCCGCCTGCCATTGCAGGGGACACAGGTTCGTGCCCTGGTCTGGGAAGATCCCACAGGCCGCGGAGCGGCTGGGCCTGTGAGCCATGGCCGCTGAGCCTGCACATCCGGAGCCTGTGCTTTGCAACGGGAGAGGCCACAACAGTGAGAGGCCCGCGTACGGCAAAAAAAAAAACCAAAAACAAAGAAAACCATTAAGTGCTACTGAGGGACACAAAAAAGACTTCAATAGAAAAGTATACTATATTTTTGGATAAAAAGAATCAAAAATTATAAAATCTCTTCTCTGAAAGTTAATCTTGAAGGTAATTTGTCAAAACATCAATAAAATTTTTTTCTGGGAGTACATAAACTGCCTGTAAAGTTCATATGAATAAATAAATAAGAATTGACCTCCTCCCAAAAACCTGAGAAATGTTACCATCACAACAAACCAGTCAGATGTATTATAATTACAATTATTAAAACATACTGGTGCATTTAGAAAGAGACTCAAATACACATAGAAATTTAGTATTTGGTAAACGCAGTATTGCCAACTATTGAGAGAAAAATGGATTATTCAATGAATGGTATTAGAACAATTGGGAAGCCCTGTGGAAAATTTAGTTGGGTTTCTACCTCATGCTTTTTACCAAAATTAATTCCAGATGAATGAAATCTTAAGCATGAGAATGAAACTATAAAAATACACAGTGAAAATGTGGAAGAATCAGTCAATAACCTAAACTTATGCACCGTGGTGGAGAAGACCCTTTCAAACGTAACATAAAGTTTTATCCACAAAATAAAACATTGATAAATCCAACCATATGCAAATCAAAAATCTCTATAAGGAAAAAACAAAAGCAGAAGACAAATGATAAATTGGGAAAATATCTGAAGTTAACTTACTGAAAAAAAGAAATTCCTTAATACACAAAGGACTCCTACAATTCAATAGGAAGAAGAGCAGTGAAATTTAGAAAAAAATGTGCAAATGATATAAACAGTTCACAGAGAGGGTGATACAAATGGCCCTTTGAATGTGTGAAAAGAGGCACAATCTCACTCATGACAAGGGAAATCCAAATTACTATTATTTCCTTATCTGATTGGTAGAGATTTAAAAGTTTAACAGCCCATTGTGCTAATGAGTCTCTAGTGGGAGTATAGTTATGTTTTTTGTGAGAGTAAAAATTGATTCAACTCATATGGAGGACAATTTGATAACACTGCTTAATAATACAAATTAATTGACCCAGCAATTCTAGTTCTGGAGATTTATTTACCAGATATCCTGCAAATATACATCTACAGAATATGGCAAACACTAGGTAATCAATGCAATGTTGTTTAAATAGCAAAAGACTGGAAATAATCCAGACATTCATGAATAGGGATCTAGTTAAATAAATTAGGGTATATCACATACAATGAAATACTATGCAGCCACTTAAAAAATAAGGCAGATCTATATTGTGTCTATATGCTTGTATAGGCATCCCCAAACTGCAAAGACACACAAAAAATTAGATTACTAGTAGTTGCCTCTGAGGTAGCAAATTGGGTGTCTAGGGTTCAGGAATAGGAAGGAGATTGACTCTTCTTAGAATACCCTCCTGTACCTTTAGAATTTTTAATTATTTGTATTATATTACCTACTCTAAAAATATTAAATACAATAATTTAAAAAATACATTGGGGGGATTGGAAAAAGTTAGAGACACAGTGTGATGTACTCCTCCCCAACACACACACACACACACACACACACATATTTAAGGATAGCCCTATTACCCATAAAAACCTAGTTCATAACAATGACAGAATATCTCAGAACATTGTAAGGTGCCTTCTGAATCATCTAAGAAAGGTGGTAATTAGTGGAAGCGTAATTGAATATATTTGTAAATAAATTTTTAACCAACATGTAATATACATGCAGAGAAGCACCAAAAGCCTAAGTGTGAGCTTGATGAGTTTTGCAAATGAATATGCCTGAGTCACTAGCACCCAGGTCAAGGAAGAGAGCATTACCAGTATCCCAAAAGTCCCCCTCAAACTCCCTTTCTGTCACTAACCAACCCTCCCCAAGGGTAACCACCATCCTGACTTCTAACATTGCAAATTAGTTTTGACTGTTTTGAATTACATATAAATGGAATCTTTATAAATGATGGATCTTTGTTTTTGTTTTGTTTTGTTGGTATCTGGTTTCTTTTGCTTAACATTATGTTTGTGAGATTCATCCACGTTGTTGCATATTGTACTATCATCTGTGTGTATGTTCCATTGTGTGACTGTACCACTCATCCATGTTAGTGTGCATTCCGATTGTTTGTAGCTTTTGGCTGTAATAAATAGTGCTGCTCTGAATGTTCTAATAAACCTCTGGGTGAAGATACATGGATGTTTCTCTTGGGTTCATATCTAGAAATCGAAGTTCACATAGGGTATGTGAATATTTTTAATAGATATTACTAAACAGCTTTCTAAAATGGCTGTACTATATCCTCACCCTCACTTTGTTTGATCAATCACATATCTTAGCCATTCTGATGGGTGAGTACAAAGCTATCTCATTGTAGTTTTAAATTTGTATTTCTTTGAGGGTTAATGAATTGAGTATCTTTTTAGTGAAGTATCTGTTCAGGGTTTTTGTCCACTTTTACAGTGGGTTGTCTGAATTTTTATTGTTCATTTGTAGGAGTTTGTTTTACATTCTGCATACAAGCCCTCTGTCAAGTATGTGTAGTGCTCATATCTTCTCCAACTCTGTGTCTTCCTTTTTCACTTCTTTTAATTAGTATCTTTTAATATACAATTAACTATACTTTAATGAATTGAAATGATTTGAAAAATGATAATTTATGAATAATTACATGCACAGTGACTGTCCTGAAAAAAATGAATTTCTGAGTATAACACTCAGGAATTTTGCAGGAATACAGTTTACATAACTTTCTTTCTATGTATGTGTACATAGATTTGTTTTCATTGTTATTATTCTCTCTGTAAATCAAAATTAAAAGCATCTCTTTGTAAGCTAGACTTAAAAAAAGGAAAAAAGAAAAAACTCAATTCTTCTAAACAATTCCACCATAATTTATTTATTTAAACCACTTTATTGGGGTATACTTGTCATACAAAGAGCTGCACTTATTTAATGTATGGAACTTGATGAGTTTTGAGATAAGTATACATCCATGAAACCATCACTACCATCTATGCCATAAATATATCCACTACCTCTAAAAGTTTCCATCTGCCCTCTTTATAATTATTATTTTTGTGTGTGTTTTAAGAACACTTAACACAAGGGCACCCTCTTAGCACATTTTTCAAATGTTTAATACTGTATTGTTAACTATTGGCTCTATGTTGTACAGTAGATCTCTAGGACTTATTCATATTGTACAACTGAGATTTTGTACCCTTTAACTAATACCCTCTGTTTCCCCTCAACCATATTTATTGACTACCTACTATTTGCAAGGCACAAACAAAGTCTCTGTTGTCATGGAGATTATATCCTAGTTGGGGGAAACAAAATACAGACATAAATAATTAGACAAAAAAAAATGTTAGATGATGGAAGCCACTGTCAAGAGAATAAGAAGATAAGCCACAGACTGGAAGACAATCTTTGCAAAAGACATATCTGATAAAGGACTGTTATCCAAAATATACAAAGAACTCTTACAACTTAACAATAATAAAATGAACAACCTGATGAAAAAATAGGCAAGATATTTGAACAGACATCTCACCAAAGGAGATATACCTTGGCAAATACAGATGGCAAATAAGCATATGAAAAGATATTCAACATCATACTTCATTAAGGAAGCAAATTCATCAATGAGATGCCACTACACACCTTTTAGAATAGCAAAACTCCAAAACACTGACAACATCAAATGTTGGTGAGGTTGTGGAGCAACAGGAACTCTCATCCATTGCTGATGGGAATTCAAAATGGTATGCCACTTTGGAAGATAGTTTGTTGGTTTCTTGCAAAACTAAAGATATGCTTACCATATGACTTAAAAATCATGCCCTTTGGTATTTACCCAAATGAACTGAAAACTTATATCCACACAAAACTGTGCACACAAATGTTTATAGCAGCTGTATTTATAATGGCCAAAATTTGGAAGCAACCAAAATGTCCTTCAATAGGTGAATGGATAAATAAACTGGTACATCCAGGCAAAGGAATATTATTCAGTGCTACAAAGAAATGAACTATCAAGCCTTCCAAAACGGCACTGAAGAACACTAAGTGCATATTGCTAAGTGAAAGAAGCCAATATTAAAAGGCTACATACTGTATGAGTCCAACTCTACAACATTCTGGAAAGGGCAGAACTTGGAGGACAATGAAAAGATCAGTGGTTGTCAGGAGTTTTGGAGGAGGTAGAGATGAATGGGTGGAGCACACAGGAATTTTAGGGCAGTGAAACTATTCTGTATGATAATACAATGGTGGATACATGACATTATACATTTATCAAAACCTATAGAATGTACAACACCAAAAGTGAACTGTAAGGTAAACTATGGACTTTGGTTGATAATGATGTGTCAATACTGCTTCACTGACTATAACAAATGTACCACTCTGGTGTGGGCTGTTCATGGTGGGAGAGGCTGTATGTGTGGAGGGGTATTCAGGAACCCCCTTTTTTCCTGCTCAATTTTGCAATGAACCAAAAACTACTCTAAAAAATAAGTTCTATATCAAAAAACTCTAGGTGATGATAGTATAAAGAGACAATCAGGGTGATGAGATAGGGTGTGCTGATGGAGTGGTTTGGCTACTTGAGAGAGTGAGGTCATGAGGAAGTGATGTCTAGTCTGAGATCAGAATGACATGGAGTGGGCCACCTAGAAATGAGGGTAACAGTGGTTCTGGCCGAGGGAAGAGCTGCAGCGGAAACCTTGAGTCAGGAATAAACTTTTATCCAGAGAACAGAAGACTTGAATGTCCAGAACAAGATGAAAGTAGTGGAGAAAGGATGGAAAATGAGACTGGGTAGGCAACAGGCATCAGGTCACATAGAGCCTTATGGGGCAGGGTAATGGTATTAATTTTATTTTAAAAGTCATTTTGGAGATGGAGGGTAAAGGGGAGAGGCAAGAATAGATAGATGCTCGCCTTTTCCAGTACCTTTTCCTTCTACTTCTTTTCTAAGCACAAATTCTGGCAAATCCCAGGTTGATCCCAACTTAGCTTATTGTTTTCTCTCAAAAAAAAATTTAAAATCTGAAACTCTACTCCCTCCATTTCAGAAATCCTGGACCCTTTGCTCAAACTCTTCCTTTGGTCATCTGCCTACAGTCTTCTCCCTGAAGCTGACTCTCAAGAGAAACTGGAGAAGGAAAGGATTATTTGTGCTATTCATCCCATTACAACAACTCACCTTTGCACACTTCTTGAGAATTCCCAACAGTTTTGCATTCACTACTTTATTATTTTTTAGGGTCACTGATGAGGTATATATTGAATTAGCCAAATCTCCATCCAGTTTTCTAATTATTCTCACAAATAATTCTATATACCACATTTAATATATGTAATATGCATATATAAACACTCTTTACTGCTTAACATTTATTTGAGCTCTAAATTCTTCTATTCTCAAAATTATCACTATATTACTGCACACTTGCCTTTTTTTAACATCTTTATTGGAGTATAATTAAAAATTACACATGTTCAACAAGAAAATCTGGAAAACACAAAAAAAGTGTAAAGACAAAAGTGGAAATAATTTGTAAATATCATCAATCAGAGATAACCCATTTTCCATTCTTTTCATTAGCATATTAGATGGGTTATTTTCCTACAACATACTAGGAATTTTATTTTGTAAAATCAAGATTATTTTTTATACCCTACTTCATAGGCTGCTTTTCACTTAAAATAACTTACATATCATACATCTCTGGTAATTCTCAAAGAGGCTTAGAGTGACTGGTATTATCATATTTGTTTCATTGAGGAGGAAACTGATATTCTCAAAATGTGAAGTTTCCCTGAGGTCCCAGGGGAGGGGTGTGATTGCAATTTTGATGTTCTAACTATGAGTGCAAAACTCCAGCCATTATATCACAATGACACCGTACTTCCACCACAAAACTCCCATTTATTGCTGATTCTTTACCCTTTTACTATGTAAATTCCATCATGTCCTTCCTTCGCCCCTAACTCTCCAATGGCTCTCCATCTCATTCAAAGTAAAAGCCAACAAGCCTGGGATTTCCTGGTGGCGCAGTGGTTGAGAGTCTGCCTGCCAATGCAGGGAACACGGGTTTGAGCCCTGGTCTGGGAATATCCCACATGCCGCAGAGTAACTAGGCCCGTGAGCCACAACTACTGAGCCTGTGCGTCTGGAGCTTGTGCTCCGCAACAAGAGAGGCGGCGATAGTGAGAGGCCCGCACACCGTGATGAAGAATGACCCCTGCTCGCCACAGCTGGAGAAAGCCCACACGCAGAAACGAAGACCCAACACAGCCAAAAATAAATAAATAAAAATTTAAAAAGCCAACAAGCCTGCAATCTGGCCCCGGCTGCCCCTCTGACTCATCTCTCACATCTCCCCCACCTCTAATCCACCCTGCCGTAGCTGCCTTGCTACTATACCAGGCATGATGGCAGCTCAGGGTTTTATACTTGCTGTTTCCTTTATCCAGATGTTTTTCCTCCATATATCCACTTGGCTCTCTCCTTCACTTTCTCCAGGTCTCTGCTCAGGTGTCACACTGTCAGTGAAGCCCACCCTGACCATCCCATAGAGTGAACCTTACTCTGAAACCACCTGGCACTCTGCATCTGGGTTACCCTGCTTTGATTTCTCCTTGGTATTTATCATTACATGAGATGCTACATAGTTACTTTCTTTCTAATATCTCTTGCCTTCACACACTCCCCCCAAAGCCCCTATGGCAGAAACTTATTTTGTTTATTAAAATGGACTATAACAGTGCCTGGAATGCATGAGGCCCTCAATACATTTTTTGTTGATGGATGCGTATAGACTAGATGACCTGCTCAGTGATTTATACACATTCTTTCTCTCTCTCAGTCCTTCTATGAGATATGGTATTTCCAAGTTCAAATATACATATTTGTGATAACAATTAAATAGATTTTAT
This sequence comes from Lipotes vexillifer, assembly GCF_000442215.2. Classification (NCBI taxonomy): domain Eukaryota; kingdom Metazoa; phylum Chordata; class Mammalia; order Artiodactyla; family Lipotidae; genus Lipotes; species Lipotes vexillifer. The sequence goes on along the minus strand of NW_006785406.1, from coordinate 269,709 downwards.
TATCAAGGAGTTATGTCAAGTTTAATATTTAAGAACTGAAAATTAAAAGTCACCTTTGGGAACCCTTCCACACTGTTGGTGGGAATGTAAATTGGTGCAGCCACTATGGAAAACAGTATGGAGCTTCCTCAAACAACTAAAAACAGAACTACCATATGACCCAGCAATCCCACTCCTGGGAAAATATCTGGACAAAACTATAATTCAAAAATATACATGCACCTCTATGTTCATAGCAGCACTATTAACAATAGTCAAGACAATATTTAGGAAACAACCTAAATGTCCATCAACAGATGAATGGATAAAGAAGAAGTGGTATATATTTATTGTGTATATATCTGTGTATATATACAATGGAATATCATTCAGCCATAAAAAAATGAAATAATGCCATTTGCAGCAACATGGATGGATCTAGAGATTATCATATTCAGTGAAGTAAGTCAGAATGAGAAAGACAAATACCATATGATATCATTTATATGTGAAATCTAAAATATGACACAAATGAACTTATCTATGAAATAGAAATAGACTCACAGCCATAGAGAACAGACTTGTGGTTGCCAAGTGGGGGGTAGGGGACGAGTGGATTGGGAGTTTGGGATTAGCAGATGCAAACCATTATATATAGAATATATAAACCACAAGGTCCTTCTGTATAGCACAGGGAACTATATTCATAAACCATAATGGAAAAGGATATGAAAAAGAATTTATGTGTGTGTGTGTGTGTGTGTGTGTATGAATCACCTTGATGTACAGCAGAAATTAACACAACATTGTAAATCAACTATACAGCAATAAAATAAATTTTAAAAATAAATAAATAAATGTCACCTTTAACTCTAAGGGTCCAAAAAAATCACTTTAACTCCTTGTCTGCTCTTTGTCTGCTTGTATTGCCATGAAATATCTGCAAAGATGGTTGTTCTAGCACTGTACATAATACAGTGCACACTATTTTACCAAATAAATCAAAAAGAAACTCAACATCCTCGTTCAAGCACTCATTGATTATCTTTAAAATGTGATGATCTACTTAAGTCAACCTCCAGAGAGCCAATCACCAAAGAATAAGGTGCTTGTCTAAATTCATCATTTTCAAATAAGTTATGTGAGGGTGCTTATGTGTGAGTGTTAGTGTAAAAAAGTCAGCAAGTATGAGCCTTAAAAGCTTTCTCCATGTCTATGAGTAGATAGGGAGAACAAAGCTTCAGTTATACCCACTGAACAGAAATGTTACTTTGGATAACTCTAAGTTGTCTAATGAGCATTTACTGGACATCTTTTCTCCATGCATGGCCCAAACTTCTTTCCTGAGCTCTCAGAATTGACAATCTAGTGGGAAAAGAAAGTGTGTGCCTAAGCTGGTTGGCATATGATTAGGTAAAAAATAAAATGCATTATCATCCTTCCATCTTAGCCTCAACTCTTGGTTCCAGGTTGACTTGGGCTCCTGGCTGAGTAAAGTCTCTGACTTGAAGAGGATTAAATTCAAACAGCACTGCCCTGCTTCTCTCCTAATCCTCTTTGGGACACAGAGGAGACAGATGAGAGTGTGTCATTTGTGCAGATGGCTTAATTTAAACAGCTCTTCATGAAGATTGACTTGGGTAAACAGCAGAACTTCGGTTTTCTCTCATTCTGTGACTAGGGCCACTCCTCATCCCAGAGTCTCCAAGACATGATATGTGCTCACCATCCAAGTAAATTTACACAAAATTGATTAACACTCACTTGCATGTTATTGAACTTGATGTATGAGTTTTAAATCATACAGCTCATGGCACTTAGTCAACAAAACACTAAAATGCCTCTTTTTTTTAATAATGATTTGGATGATGTCACTAAAGTTTCCTAAATTATTGAGACTACAAACCAATTTATTAAATTTAGTGAAAAAGTTACCATATTAAGATGCCTCATTTTTCTATGCAAAACCTTCCCATGAAAGGTTAAATAACTTTCTCATTATTCTTTCAATGTCTAAGATAAATGGTCTTGGTTTGTCAGGTAGATGATATTTAACTCAGCACTCTACCAAAATTAAAAGCAGCATATGAGCAGAGGAAGAAAGACACAGAGGAAAGGGGGTTGAACAAAATAAATGGCACATTCATGTTTATTTGTGTGTGTTTAGATTACTAAGCAGACTGTAAGTGATCATAAAATTATTGGATTATTCACCTTCTTCAACTATCCAACTCACAGTATGATGGCATTAAACAATGAACTACTGGAGAGGCACAGCCCAAAACATGAATATTGACCTTTGGAAAAATTGTGAAGAGACAATGGTATATCTTCAGCTGTTGGTTGCTTCTATTTCCTCCATTCTAACTTTTCCAATACTCCTTCATCCTTATAAACATTTTAATGTTTTCAAGGGTCCAGGATCCCCTCTCTCAAAGAGAGAATAAAAAAATCATGGAATACCTACCATGTCCAGGTATTGTGCAAGGCACTAGGTTCTATAAAGAATACGGAAGATTGATCTTGGTAGAAGAGGTACATGATATATAGCATATTTATGTGTGTTTAAAAGGCTATTGAAGCACAGAGAAGGACGTATTTATTGATATGCTTCTGACAGGTTTATTTTTTTATTTTATTTTATTTTTTTGCGGTACGCGGGCCTCTCACTGCTGTGGCCTCTCCCGTTGCGGAGCACAGTCTCCGGACGCACAGGCTCAGCGGCCATGGCTCACGGACCCAGCCGCTCCACGGCATGTGGGATATTCCCGGACTGGGGCACGAACCCATGTCCCCTGCATCGGTAGGTGGACTTTCAACCACTGCGCCACCAGGGAAGCCCTGACAGGTTTATTTTTACTTAAACATTTTTAAAAAACATATAAGAAGGGTAATAATTAAGCCAATGTTTGGAACCAGATTATAGAAGGTATTGAATTGTAGCTGTTCAGGAAATAGAAGATTATACTGTGAGCAAAGGGAAGACATTGAAGATTTTGGCAACAACAAGTGAAAACCAAGCTTTCAGAAGAATTATCTGGAACTGATATAAAGGAGAAACTGAATTAGGAAAAAATCAGAGGTAAAAACACCATATAGGAAGCTACTTTTCTCAAAACTGTCATAAAAATAAATCAGAAATCTGAACAGACCTTTAATTCTATTAAAGAAATTAATTTTATAATAAAAAACCCTCATATACTCTTCTGCTTCTGATCATGATAGATTAATCAGTACAGGAGATGCCCTCTTGTAATGAAAAACTGGACAAAACATATAAAAATTGTTTCCAACTTTGCACAACAGTTAGTACAGGACTCTGATCCCTGAAAGAAAGACACTACATACACCCTGTAGGCACTTTCTAGGTTGTGGTTCAGGGATGGGGAACATAGCAGAGCATAGTGATCAATGAGTTGAGAAGACAAAGATTGGACTTGGGAAAACCTAAGGCAGTAGGAATGTGTGAGGCAGAGTATTGGAGAGGAGAGAAATACGAAAAGAAAGAACTCCAGAAGTCCCCATAGTGGGTCCCCTTGAATGTTTTTAATACTAAGCTGTAATACATAAGATGAAATTCTATGAGGCTGAGAAAAACACTACCAGGAGCTGAAAGCTGAACAATTCCTAGAGCACACATAAGGCTGGGAGTTGTTCAAGTTCTGACCAGCCAAAGTGAAGAGACTTTGTTGAATGCCCAGGGCATCAGACTTCAGAAAGATTACATTTGCTTAGTTGGGCCAAACTAGTCCTGAAGTGAAGGTCTATACCCCCAAATGCTTAAATACATCTCAAAAAGACCAAGCTGTATCAAAAGTAAATCAACTGCCTGCTAAAACAAAAATCACCCTCTTTAAAGAAAGACAACAAAGTCCAGACTTCAACACAATAATACTCAATGTCAAGCATCTAATAGATAATTACTAGATGTGTGAAGAAGCAGGGAAACACCATACAAAAGAAGGAGAAAACAATCAATAAACAGACCTTGATATAATAGAGGAAAAGACTTTGTTACAGTTACTGTATAAATAAATATTATAAATATGATCAAGGATTTAAAGAGGAAAAAAGGAACACAGGGAGAAGAAAAATGGAAGGTGTTAAAAAGGACCAAAAGGAATTTTGGAGCTGAAAAATACAGTATCTGAAATATAAAATGAAATACATGCAATGAATAGATGATTAGACAACATCTATTGTCTAATAGGTAACAATATCAGAGCACAGAACAATATCAGAATACAGAAGAAAAGATCAATGAACATAGACATAGAAACTATCCAAATTGAAGCAAGGAGAAAAAAGACAAAAAGTAAAATAATAAAATAAAATAAAGTGAGCAGAGCCTCAGTGACCTGTGCAACAACATTAAGAAGCTTAACATATATGTAATTGGAATCTCATTAAAGGGAGGTGTCAGCTATATTAGGCAAACACTGAATATAAGAAAACTGGATGGCTATATTAATATCAGACAAAGTTCAAGACAAGGAACGTTTCCAGGGATAAAAGGGATCATTTCACAGTGACATCAATTCATCAAGAGGCCATAACAATCCTATCTGTGTATGCACCTAATAACAAACCTTCAAAATAATGGAAGCAAACACTGACAGAACTGAAAGGAAAATAGATAAATCCATTATTATAGTCAAAGTTTTAAAAAATTCTCTTTCAATAATTGTTAGAACAAATAGAAAATCTGTAAGGGTATAGAAGACTTCAACAACATCATCAACCAAATGACATACTTGATATTTATGGAACACTCCATCAAACAATATCAGAATACATAATCTTGTAAAGTGCCAAGGAAAAATCCACCTTGATAGGCATGTCATAAAACAAGTCTCAAACATTTTAAAGGATTGAAATAAAACATAATAGGTTTTCTGACCCCCAAAAATGTAGCTAAATTAGAAATTGTTACTAAAATAATATTTGGAATAACATTCCCCAAATATTTGGAAAATAAGTAACTAAATTCTAAACAATCCATGTGTCAAAGAAGAAATTACAACAAGAATTTGAAATTATTTAGAATTGAGTTGTAATGAAATACGAAATATCAAAATGTGCATGATGCTTAGAAGGAATATTATGCTTTTGAATGCTTATATTAGGATGGAAAGAAAGGATTGAAATCAATGATATCAGCTTCTATCTTAGGAAACTACAGAAAGAAGATCAATGTAAGGTAAGAGAAGGTAAAAAATGATAAAGATTAGAGCAGAAATCAATTAAATATAAAATGACAAATATTCCAACACTAATTGGTGTACTGCAATACAATTTTGACACTAACCACTTGGATTTAGCATCAGAATCCATAGGTTTAAGAGCCCAGTCCAAAAAAGGCTGTCCTTACTTCATATTTCAGTCACATCCACAGTCTCTACCAACTGACTATAGATCTAAGAAACTCCCATGATCTCCTTCAGGTTTGAAAACTCACTAGAATGACTCACAGAACTCTGGAAAGTGCTATGCTTATAATTACAACTTTATCACAAATCAGGACTAGTCAAATGAAGAGACGCATAGGGCAAGGTCTGGGAGGGTCCTTAATGCAGAACTTCCATGCCCTCTCATTATCATCTTGTGCTCATCACTGTGTTCACCAACCAGGAAGCTCCAAAGAACTTTAGTGTCCAGAGTTTTTACTGGGATTTTATCATGTAGGCATATTTGAATATTGGCCACATAATTTAACTCAATCTCCATCCTCCTCTTCCCTCTTTGGAGGTTAGACTGGCTCAAAACCCTTAACTTTTCACATGGATAGTCTTTGTGGCATGGCCAGACCCCATCCTGAAACTATCTAGGGATCCACCATGAGTCATCTTATTAGCATAAAACATGTATGATCAAGGGACTTATGCATAACAAAGATAATTCTACTACTTGAGAAATTCCAAGGATTTAGAGACCCTCTCTCAGGAACCAGGGACAAAGGCCAGTTAATTCTTTATTATGCAATAGTAAATAATAGAGAAAAATCAATTAAGTCAAAAACTGACTTATTAAAAGATTGATTAAAATTATCTTTAGCTAGACAGGTCAAGAAAAAAGAGAAAACACAAATGATCAATATTGGAAACAGAAGATAGGACACTATGATACATTCTACTGCTATTAAAATCATAGTAAAGGAGGAGCTTAGCTCACCTTCAATCCTGGGCTCAGTGAGAAGCAGAGCCCTGACCTCCTCCTGGCCCAGCTGGCCTGATTGGCAACTCCAGAGCTGGGATAAGATAAACTCTTGGACATAGCTCTTATTCAAGGGGCTTTCTGGTTTCAACGGATCCCATCTCCATAGGCCACGTCAAAGGTAAAGGATTTGAGGAAAGATAGCAACTCTCAGCAAAGTTTTTGGCTTAAAATGGACATATCCTCAAGAAAATGAGAGCTACTGGCAGGCCCAATGATGGGTAGGAAGAATTTGGACAAGGCTTGAGATGAAATGAGGTGGAAGACTCTCTCTCTTTACTGCCATCTGCTGGAACTTTCCAGGGCCAGTGCTGAATTCCTTCTGGTCATCAGTGAGCCTGGGGTAACCTGCTGGTTAGAGCTGGTGACCACTGTGATTGGAGGAAATTACCTACTAAACAAACTCCCATGAAGATGTCATGCTGAATGTGCTTCCTTTCTCAAGGGGAGTTGAGTTTTAAAATAAGACAATGAAGACGGCAATGCTTTATCCAGATTGATGATCCTCTGATGCAATTTTTTCTACCTGTTTCCTCAACGTTTTAACTGGTATTTTCTAAAACATTTGATAAATCTTTTCTCAAGTGAATTTGAGAAACCTTGGATATTACCACTCCTTCTTGAAGATTTAAAATGCACATCAGCATAGTAAAGGCTCTGAAAAGTCTTGTGTTTTAAAAACAACCTGTTCAATTAAAAAAAAATAGTTTTCTTGAAGTATGGTTTACATACAAGAAAATTCACTCATTTTAAGAATGCAGCTCAGTGAGTTTTGATGAATGCGTACACTTAGGTAACCAACAGCACAATCAAGATATAGGACATTTCCTTCAGCCCCAAGATTTACTCATGACAATTTGTAGTCAATTTGCTTCCCTGACTCCCAACCCTTGGCAACAACTGGTTTGTTTCCTATAACTATGTTTTTGCCTTTTCTAGAAATTCACATAAATAGAATCATACAGTAAGTATTGATTTGTTTCTCTGGTTTCTTTACCATAGCATAATGTTTTTTGAGATGTATTAGCAGTTTGTTCTTTTTTACTGCCAAGTGGTGGTCCATTGTATGGATGAATCATTGTTTGTTAAGCTACCCACCAGCTGATGGACATTTGGGTTATTCCAGTTTTATGTGATTAAGAATAAAACTGCTATGGATATTTGTGTAAAAAAACAATAAAAATATTATGAACAAATGTGTGCCCATAAAGTTAACAACAAATTTCCATACTGATATAAGAAGAAATGGAAAATCAAAATACCACTGTAACTGTTAAAGAGTTGAACTCATAATTTAAAACATTTTCACACAGAAAACTGCACAGTTAGATAGCTTTACTGGTGGACTGTGAACTATATATTTAAGAAAGAAATATTACTAACTCCTACAAACAGAAAATTACTACTAACTCCTACTACTAAATTATTACTAACTCCTACAAACAGAAAATTTTTTTATTCAGAAAATAAAAAAGTAAGGAACATTTCTAATACATGTTATAAGGCCAGGATTACCCAACAAGGCAAAAAGCTTTGCTCTCACTGTTGTTGTACAGGTGGCTCTAAGCAGTGCAATAAGGCAAGAAAAAGAAATAAAATCCCTGCAGATTGGAAAGATAATAAAGCTTCCTTAATGTATTAACAATACTGTTTTCATCTAAAAGAATCTATTTTTTTAAAAGCTACTAAAATTAATAAGTGAATTTATCACAAGGCATATAGTCAATATATGTTAATAATCAATTATGGTTTTTATTCTGGCAAAGAAAAATTTAAAAATTAAAAACCCAATATAATTATAATATCATTAAAATATGAAATATTTAAGAACAAATTTAACAAAATATTTGTGATACCTGTATTCTGAAAACTAAAACATATTTCTGAGCAAAATTAAAGAATAGTTAAATAAATGGAGAGATATAGCATGCTCATGCATTGGGACCAAGACCTGGCCCCACCCACCAGCCTGAAAGCTCCAGTGCTGGGATGCCTCAGGCCAAACAACTGACTAGGCAGGGACACAGCCCCACCCATCAGCAGCCAGGTTGCCTGAGGACTTCCTGAGCCCACAACCACTTCTAGACACACCCCTAAACATGTCCCTGTCCACCAGAGGACCAAGACCCAGCTCTACCCACCAGTGGACAGGCACCAGCCCCTCCCCCCAGGAAGCCTGCACAAGCCTCTAGACCAGCCTCACCCACCAGGAGGCAGACACCAGGAGCAAGAAAACTAAGATCCTGCAGCCTGCAGAGTTCTCAAACACAGGCCAGACCCTACCCTGGGACAAGCTGGCTCCTGGCCCTTGGGTGATGTAAAGGGAGTGCACTGCTGGGACACATAGGATGTCTCCTACAGAGCGCCACTTCTACAAGGTTGAGAAACATAACTAACCTACCACATACATAAAAATACAAATAGCAATTTAGACAAAATGAGGCAGCAGAATATGTCCCAGACAAAGGAACAAGATAAAATCACAGAAGAACAAAGTGACATGGAGATAGGCAATCTACCTGAAAAGGAGTGCAGAATAATTATTGTAAAGATGATCAAAGAACTTTGGAGATGGATGGATGCACAGAGCAAGAAGTTAGAAGTTTTAACAAAGAGTTAGAAAATATAAAGAACAACAAAACAGAGTTGAATAATACAATAACTGAAATGAAAAGTACATTGTTGGGCAAAATGTAAATTGGTGCAGCCACTATGGAGAAAAGTATGAAGGTTCCTTAAAAAACTAAAAATAGACACCATATTATCCAGCATATCCACTCCTGGGCATACATGCCTGTACATGTATTTCCTAGCCCTCGCTTTGAAACTTCAGAAGCAATGAACACACCTAGCACAGAGATCTTGCTTTCTAAATACCGTTCTCCACTATAATGAAACAAATGTTCTTGGAGAAATAGTTAATTCCAACACTAAGACATGGAAAATACAAGATGAACTTGGAATATTTTATTGAATCAAAGAGTAATGGCTAACAAATCATCGGGACATGTCAGAAAGATAAGCCATTTTGAAGGTACTGGATTATAACTCATTTGCTAGAATAAGAATTCAAGAATCATAGTGATACAAATAAATCCACACATAAAAGAAAGAAAAGGGGAGAAGGGAAAATTCTTCCTTTCTCAGTAGAGTTCCAACTAATGATTATATATAATGAATGATGTGTTAGAAAATCATTAATGGATGGTAAAAATACTGGGTGAAATTTTGATGAGGATGAGATACTTACATAACTTCCCACTATCTCCCCATAAATTACATATTATTTACAAAGGGGAAATGGCAATTTTAAGTAGAGGAACCTGGGAGACACAACCCAAACAGTGTGATCAAGGCTAACACTACCAGTATTGGGACAAACTGAAATCATGTATTTCCTGATTGCATATGATGCACTGAGAAGAACCCAGCATCATGTCTGTAATTTTCTTGCCCAAAATGCACAACCTCAATCTGATCATGAGGAAATATCAGACATCCAATTTGAAGGATACTTTGCAAAACTAACTGACTGCACTTTTCAAAAATTTATTAAGAAAATAAAGGAATCCATATAAATGGATTATAAAAGGAATCTATATAAATGGATTATAAAAGGAATCCATATAAACGGATTATAAAAGGAATCTAAAGAGACATGTCAAATACCTGAACCAGAAAGAAGAATCATAGGACATTTTTGGAAAACAAGGACATTTGAGGACAACTGACTAAATTTGAATACAAGCTATGAATTATATAATAATGTTGTATCAGTGTTAGATTTCTTGACTTTAATAACTACTGTAGTTATATTAAAGAATTTTCTTGTTTCTAGTAAATACACAAGGAAGTGTTTGGGTACAAAAGGGAAAAAACACACCAATGGTGAAGAATCGTTATTTTGCTGTTATTATTATTGATAAAGTACCCAAGGTGATTTCAGGGCAAAGTTATACCATGCTATTGCCTTCGGAGGAGCCTAACATTTCCAAGGCTGACATATGTGGGGTGTAAAATTAGGTTGACATGTGGGGTGTGAAATTTACCATTAATTTGTACAAATTCTTGAGTAATAATAATAATAACGTTAATAATAATAATAATAGTAGTAGTAATAATAATAATAATAATAATAGTAGTAATAATAACGTTACAGATAAGCCTGAATTTACATTCTAATTTTTCTAAACACTGATCCTGGCCTAATTCAAAGTAGTCTAAACTATGAGAATTAGTCTTGAAAGCAACCAACGGTGAGAGCTTAGTTGAGCTACAAAGGAAAGAAAAGCTTTGTAACACTGAGGAGTCCCCATATTTGGTCCCACTTGGAATCAGGAGACAGAGAAAAGAGATGACTTATAATATGCTCCCTTAATAGTCTTTGTGCACAAACACCATCCATATCTACCCCCATTCTCTTGCTCAACATACAGGTTCCTCTCTACCTCAACGCCACAGTCATCGTTCATATATGCTTTTGTTTTTAATCTGAGCAGCTACTGAATATTATTACATGGTTTTTAAAGCCCACACACACTGGCAAGAGTTAACAGGAATTCCAGATACTATCAAATATATTTAAACATGATGCTTGAGTGGTCTTTGCAGCTGGTAGGTTATACATAAAATATGTTCAGCCAGTGATAGCGTCCTTATCTAAAGACAGAAGCTAGCAAAATTTCATCCTGTGTGCTCTGTCAGATTGTTCCCTTGGACAGATGGCAGAAGACTCCCAATGACAAGTGTGAGATGCTATCTGAGGGTCATGGCAGTGGTTTTCTCATTGCCCTGGACAGAGTTCCTTGGCTACTCTCTTCATTTGAAGCGTGCAAATGAGTAGATGTGGATAGCAGAATGTGTGTGATCAATAAACTCATGTAATTAGACTTGCTGAAAGGACTAGTCTCCCTATGAAAGAACCTTGGCCTTTCTGCCTAGATGGGGGCTCACATTGTCTCACCTTCTTACATATTTTTCCCAAGTGACAAAAGTAAACTGACAACACAAATGATCAATTTTTAAAGTACCGCCCACCTTGTCAAGAATCAGGCCTTTTACTGCCCTGACTCATGGAAACAGCTGAGAAAAATCCCTGGGAAAACCAAACCCAACACTCTCCTCAGTACACTGTCTGTTTTTATCTTATCTCATCTCCCTGCTGCTAAAAAGCACTGCTACTCAGTGCATATGAACCCATGCATCCACAATGCAGAAGTTCCTCCCTTAAGTCCTTGCACTACACCATTCTTATATCCACATGAACAAGCTCCCTCTTTGATCCACAGGTCAAGGTGGTACACCCTTTCAAAGTCATCCTTGCGTAAGCCTTCCCATTCACCTGAGCCATTGGTCCCTGACTATACAGTAGAAGTATTCCCCAATAGAGTTTTGGCAGGTGTATTTGCACACTTTTAAATTATACACACACACAGTGGTAAAATATATGCAACATAAAACTGAACATCTTAACCATTTTTAAATGTACAGTTCATTTTTAAATGTATAGTGTTAATTAAGCATACTCACAGTCTTGTGTAACTTATCTCCAGAACTCTTTCCATATTGCAAAACTGAAACTCTGTACCCATTAAACAACAACTCCCTATCACCCTCCTGCCAGGCCCTGGCAACCACTACTCTATTTTTTGTCTCTATTAGTTTGACTGTTCTAGGGACCTCATATAAGGAGAATCATACAGTATTTGTATTTTGTGACTGGCTTCTTTCACTTAGCATAATGTCCTCAAGGTTCATCCATGTTTTAGCATGGGTCAAAATTTACTCTCTTTTCAAGTATGAATCATATATCATTGCATGTATATATCACATTTTGTTTACCCATTAATCCTTTGATGGACACTTGGGTTGCTTCCATCTTTTTTGGCTATTGTGAATAATGCTGCTACGAACAGGTGTACAAGTATCTCTTTGAGACCCTGCTTTCAATTTTCAGTTCTTTTGGGAATATGTCCATAAGTGGAATTGTTGGATCATTTGGAAATTCTCTTTTTCTTTTCTTTTTTGAGGAAACACCATACTGTTTTCCACAGTGGCTGTACCATTTTTCATTCCCATCAACAGTGTATAAGGGTTCCAATTTCTTCACATCTTCACCAACACTTGTTATTTTTGGTGTTTTTTTTGGTTTTTGTCTTTGTTTTTGATAGTAGGTATGTTAGTTTGCTAGGGCTACTATAATACAGTACCACAGACTGGGTGGCTTTACCAACAGAAATTTATTTTTTCACAGTTCTGGAGACTGGAAGTCCAAGATTGAGGTCTCAGCTGATTTCTTTTCTCTTGAGGCCTCTCTCCTTGGCTTGCAAATGGCCACCTACTCACTATGTTCTCACATAACTTTTTCTCTGTACATGCATATCTCTGGTGTTTCTTCCTCTTCTTATAAGGAGGAATTGGTCCTATTGGATTAGGGCCCCACCTTTATGAACTTGTTTAATTACCTTATAAAGACCCTGTCTCCAAATACAATCACATTCTAAGGTACTGGGGGCGGGTGGTGGTTAGGGCTTCAACATATGAATTTGGGGAGGAGGACATGATTCAGTTTATAACAGTAGCCATCCTAATGGGTGTGAAGTGGTGTCTTATTGTGGTTTTGATTTGCATTTCCCTAATGATTAGTAATGTTGAGCACCTTTTTATGTGTTTATTGGCAATTTGTATATCTTCTTTGGACAAGTGTCTATTCAAGTCCATTGTCATCATTTTAATCAGGTTGTTTGTTTTTTAGTTGCTGAGTTATAAGACTTTTTTATGTATTCTGTATACTAACCCCTTATTACATATGTGATTTCCAAATATTTTCTCCCATTCCATGGGTTGCCTTTTCCCTGTGTTGAGTGCGTGTTTATATAAACATAGTTTTTAAATTCTTTTAGTTTACAAGTTTTTTTTTGAGAGTAGAGTCCCAAAGCTACTCTTTCACTGATTTCATTCCAAATGTTTAGAAATTCAATAATTTGTCTTAAAATTCATGTCTTTTGATAATTCAGCAACCACTTGAGAAAAGTATCCAAAATCATGAAAGGCTTATAAACCTATTATTTTCTTATATTTTCCCTTTTTAACCAGAGTGACTACCTTCCTGGTGTGTTCAAATCTTACTGTTTTCTATCACCATATAAGCACATGTTTCTCCAAATATATCTATGGCCTTGAAGGCATCAATAGCTCCTTTGACGGTTCCCTGACTTCTCTGTAAGCCTGAGAGAAAGAGAGGTAGCTTTAAAAATTGTATTTGCACCAAGAAAAAGAAAAAAAGAGGGGATTACTCCTGAAATTATTCCAGTCAACAATGTGCTTGGCTAATTGTAATGTTGATGGACTACAGCAAAAAGAAATAATATGGGGCTTGAACTCAAGAATGCTGGAGTAGGGACCTCCAAAACTCTGCTCCATAAAAGCAATGAGAAAACTGGCAAAAAAAACTATCAAAATCAACTTTTTCAGAATTCTGAAATTTAACTAAAGGATTGTAACAATCTGAGGAGTGTTAATTCAAGACTGAATGACTGAATCTCTGTAAGAACAGCAAAACTTATAGTGTTTTAACTACCCCCATGCCTCTCTCTCCAGCTCTGTGGTAGCTCTGAAAGCTAACAGCCTCATAAATACAGTAGCCGTGAGAACCAGCAGCCTAGCAGCCCCTGGATAAATACACAGATTGGTTTGGAGCTCTCCAAAAATCTCTTCCCCAGAGAACTGTCACTGTTAGACCTGTCTAGCAGCTTGTTGAAAACTTCTTTTTCAGGGTCTGTCCCGATTCCTCTTGAACCAGAACTCACACTGTATGAACAGCCCTACCCACAGGGCATTTGTCAAAATGAAACAGCTGTCATTGCTTAACATCACAGCTGCATGTGATTGTGACATGCACAAGTAGGCCTGTCTGCATGCATAGTACTAAGTACAAGCTCAGGAAAAACCTGAGGCCCTAAATTCTCACCTTTGGCTTACTTGACGGTCTGCACAAATTCTAACTCCACTGAAGTATTGAAAGACTGCCCAACACATACACAGGACCCCTTAGCAATGGCTAAGAGACTTATTGATTCAAGGTATTTAAGGAAATCTCTGTCTAATCATTACCTGACAAGTAAGCAAACTGGTGGCCAAAAACAGGAAAGAACACAGATTTTCAGAATTAGTCCAGGCAAATCACTAAACAAACAACAACAGCAGTAATAAATAGTAACAACCTGGGTAGGAGTAGAGTCTGATTTTCAGAGTTGACACAATTATATTATTTAAAATGTCCAGTTTTCCATAAAAGATGCATAAAACATGCAAAGAAACTTGAAACTATGGCCAATACACTGGGGGTTGGGATGGGAGTGGGAAAACTGTCTCTAAGAAAGAACAGAAGTTGGCTTTTCCAGACAAAGATTTTTAAATCAACTAGCATGAATATGTTCAAAGACCTAAAGGAAGCTATGTCTAAAGAATTAAAGAAAGTATAAGAATGATGTTTCACCAAATAGAGAATATCAATTAGAATTTACCTGTAAAAAAAAAAGAGCCAAATAGAAATTCTGGAGTTGAAAAGTACTATAACTAAAATTAAAAAATTTATTAGAGGGGCTCAACAGCAAATCTAAGAAAACAGAAGGAAAAATTAGCAAACTTGAAGACAGGTCAATTAAGAATACCAGTCTGGGAAAAAACAACAACAAAAGGAACAAAATAAAATAAACAGAGTCTCAGAGACCTCTGGGGCACCATCAAACATGCCATCATATACACAATGGGAATCTCAGAAGGACATTCAGCAGTTTCTTTCAAAACTAAACATATTCATACCATATGATTCAGCAATTGCACTCCTCGGTATTCATCCAAAGGAGTTAAAAGATATTTTCACACAAAAATCTGCACTTGAAAGTTTATAGTAGCTTTATTCATAATTGTCAAACTTAGGAAGCAAACAAAATGCCCTTCAGTAGGTAAGTGAATAAATAAACTGTGGTATATAGACAATGGAATATTATTCAGGACTAAAAAGAAATGAGCCTTCAAGCCATGAAAAGATATGGAGGAGCCATATATGTATACTGAGTGAAAGAAGCTAACCTGAAAAAGCTATATATGATACCAACGACATGACATTCTGGAAAAGGAAAAACTATAGTGACAGTGAAAAGATCAGTGGTTGCCAGGGGTTGGAGGTTGGAGAGGGATGAAGAGGCAGAGCACTGACGACTTTTAGAGCAATGAAAATACTCGATATGATACCCTAATGCTGGAGGCATGTCATTATACATTTATCCAAACCCATAGAATATACAACACCAAAAGTGAACTGTAATGTAAACTATCAACTCTGAATGATTACGATGTGTCAATGTAAGATCATCAATTGTAACAAATGTACTCTAATGGGAAATGGTGATAATGGAGGAGGCTATGCATATGTGGGGGCAGGATGTATATGGGAAATCTCTGTACCTTCCCTTCAATTTTGCTTTGAACCTAAAACTGTTCTTTAAAAACAAGTCTTAATATTTGTAAAAATTATGGAGCAAATAAATAAGAAAGCCAATAAAATAACATAAACCTTGAGGTGCAAAAAAGAAACAAAACAAACCCAAAAACCGACAACTTACTATGAAGCTACAGTAATCAAGACAATGTGGTATTACTGGCATAAGGAAATAACATCAATGGAATTCAACTGAGAGTCCACTTACATTTATGGTCAACTGATTTTTAACAAGTTTGTTAAGATAATTCAATGGGAAAAACAGTCTATCAAGAAATGGTGCCAGGACAGCTGGATATCTGATGCATGAGAATAAAGTTGGTCCTCTACCTCACATCATATACAAATTTTAATCCAAAATGTATCAGAGGCCTAAATTTTAGAACTAAAACTATAAAACTCTTAGAAGAAAAGAGAAATAAAGCATCATGACTTTGGGCTAGGCTATAGTTTTTTAGATATGATACCAAAAGCAAAAGCAACCAAAGGAAATAATAAATAAATAAATTGGACTTCATCAAAATTAAAACTGTGCTTCAAAGAACATCATTAGAAAGTAAAAGACACCTCACAGAATGGGAGCAAATTTTTTCAAGCCATTTACCAAATAAGGGACTGCTATCCAGAATATACAAAGAAATCTTACAACTCACCGATAAAGAGACAAATAACCCAATTTCTTAAATGGACAAAGGAGTCAAATAGAATTTCTTCAAGGAAGATATGCTAATGGTCAATAAACATATGAAAAAATGTTCAGTATCATTAATTATTACATAAATGGAAATCGAGATCACAGGGAGATACACACGAGGATGGCTATACCAGAAAATATGGATACTAACAGTTGTTGGCAAGAATGTGGAGAAGCTTGAACCTTTATATGTTGCTGGTGGGAATGTAATATAATATAGCTGCTTTGGAAAACAGTTTGGCAGTTCATCAGAAAGTTAAGCACAGTTACCATAGGACCCAGCAATTCCACTCCTCAGTATATATCCAAGAGAATGAAAACATATGTCCACACAAAAACTTGTACATAAATGTTCATACCAGCATTACTCATAATATTAAAAACAAGAAACAAAATACCCATCAATTGATGAATTGATAAATAAAATATGATATAACTATACAACAGAATATTGTCCTTCCATAATTTTGATACATGATACAACATAGATGAACCTTGAAAACAATGTGAAAAAGTAAAAAATTGGCAAAATTCTATGTGCAGAAAGTATTATTTTATCACCACAAACAGGAAAGTCCTCTGTCGACTTACCCTTGCTTTCTAACTACTACCAGGTAGAATGACAAGATCAATTGTTCCAAAATTAAAGCCATTGATTTTGATGAATATTTTTCATCTTGTAACTGGTCTGTCACTAAAATGCCTAAGCAAAAAGCCTGTATCAGAGATTGGTTCCAGGCCTAGTAATGAAATATTTTTTGTAAATGACTTTGTAAACTGATAGAGCAAATATTTTGCCACCAGCTTATCTTGGATAGTTGACCTGGAATTATGTTGCTTAAAGTTAGAGGTGCTTTTGCTGTCTGAGACCTGCATTTATCAACATGCCCTTAGAGACATTCACGAGCCAAACTGGTGTGTTTGTGATCACCTGCCCACCCAAATATTGGCTCTGACCCAAGTTGCTTTCTGTGCAAAGCCTTGTCTTCATTTGTAGGCATTCAATGCGGAGGAGCATTGGTTTTCTTTTTAGTTGAGGTTCCATCAGTGTTCCTCCACGGTCATGACAGAGCATCAACTCTTGTTCAGTGGACTGCAAAAGCAGGGGGTCTCATTTAACTGGTCACACAGAATATCTGCAGACCAGTCATTTGTCAGGGAGGATACTGGTGAGCCCATAAGTGCTTAATACTTACTAGAAACTCACTGGACTCATGAGCAGAACTATTCTTACCAAACTTTTCATTGCCATTTCTGTAGTCATCCTACATTGGGAAACACACTAGGAAGCTAAATGGTAAAACACATTACTATAAGAATGTTAATGAGGATGTTGTCAGACCAAGAGGATAAAGTTTTAATCTCTGAAGAAGTAATTTTTGTGACTTTCCTAAGCAACTGGTTTATTTCTACCTTAAAAATACTAAACCATGCAATTTATCCCATTTCCTTCTTCGTGCTGGCCATGAGAACACTCTGAGGCATTCTCTAACAACTACCCAACACGTATGCTGCATTAGCTCATGTGGCTACCTCTTATTTTCTACTCTTATTTTACCTTGCCCCTATTTTCTCACTGACTAGTGTTTTTTTTTTAATCTTTTTGTGTATTTTTGTGAGCTGCTTCAAATACATCTTGCAAGGAGGACAGATATAAATAAATACAGTTTTGTAATAGTGCCGTGTGAAGGATAGTTCTACAAAGCAGTAGGATAAAAAGCTTATCAGAAAAAGGGACTTCTGTAGAATCTCTGTGGGTAGAAATTCCATTCTCACATAATTAAAAAGTCATAATAGGGATGTGTTACAGCCCACCTGACCATGAAACCAAGATAGAAATGTTAATTGAGATTGTGGAAGCTGCGAAACTAGTCTAGGTAGTAATAATGGGAGATTTTAATTACTCCATCATAGATTGGCAAAATGCCTCACTGGGACAAGGGTTAGAAGGGAGATTTTTAGATAAATTACTGCTTCCCAGCAAAGGTAGAGAAGGAGGCTGTGCAGGAGGGAAATATACCAGACTGGGCTCTGACTGAATGGAACTTGGTCTGTGAGGTGATACAAATTCATTAACAGTGACCACCATGCAATTGAATTCCACAGACTTGTGGGCAAATGAAAATCGACTACATGTCCATTTAATACTAGAAAGTGTCCTAGGACAAAAATGAAAGTTAGAATTTTAAAACTCAATAACAAACAAGAAAGAAACCAAGGGAATATTTTCAAAGCAAGTTAGCAATCCAAGAAAACATCCGAGAGGTTATAATAATCCTCAGTGGTTAGCTGACAGAGTCAGAAATGCAACTGTTGGGAGAACATGAAGGGAGATGTTTTCATAAAGCAGAAAAAGAGCCAGGAAAAGAAAACATGTAAATTCACAAAATATGGCAGGTTTTGAGAAACTTCAAAATGAGATAAGCCGAAAAAACAAAATATGTGATGCCTCTTACAGAGGTTTCCAACAGGACTGGGAAGATATTCCTTAAATCTATCAAAGCAAGGGAGACATCTTGAGAAACAATGGAATCTCTTTAAAACAATGTCACAAAAGTTGAACAAAAAGAAGAACGATAGCAAAAGCCTGGATAAAACTTTTGTCTACCCAGAAAGGCCTTCTCTTCTAAAATATCCTCTGGATCCAGGTAAGAATTAAGACTGCTACAAATAGTGATCATGAAGCAGAATGATAAGCTAATGTACCAAAACAAATGTAGATAATCTGGAGAATTGGGGAGTAAAATACTCAAAGAAAGAATAGAGCAATTTTTGTTATAGTGTGTACCTAGTGTCATTATAGATGGCCTCAGTGCTTGAAATATTGAGACCCATTTCTCTTCTGATGATGCAGGAAGACTATAATTAAATAGAGGTTTACTGTGTACATTTAAAAAAAAGAAAACCCACTCGGAGGGAAGAGGATATGGCTTATGAATGGGTGAACAAATTAATGTATTGCCATTTTTGATGTCAGATATGTATGCTAGTTATAGATACATTAAAAATGGTTAACCAAGAATATATTTTAATTGAATCATGACTGGGGGAAAGGGAGTACAGGGAGACTATTTTAGGCAGGAGAAGTATAAAAACATTGTGTGTCAGGGATTGGTTCCAGGCCTACTGGTTTAATTTAACATTTCTGTAAATGAGTTGAGAGGGGGAGCAAACAGCAAGTCTCTAAACAGTTCTGATTATTAAAGAGACATACTAATGAAGAAAAATTCTAGAAGTATTTTAGAGTATTTAAATAGACAGAAAAATGGTAGATGGACAATACCTGTAGGCATACATAAGGCAAATTTTCCTAACAAAGGAGAGCTCCAATTAAAGAAATATTCTATGTAAAACTACACTCTTTCTAACTTTGCACCCAAATCCTTCCTTCTAATTCACCTGCCCACTGAGACAGTTCACAGGGAGAAGAGCTGTCTTTATAGGGATGAATCTCAGGGCTGTTGAGGGCACAGTTTGTTTCAACAGAAGCAGCGTGGTGCATGGTTGCGTGGTGCTCAGCTTCTACAAATCATGTTCATAGCCAGCACTTCATTGCATCCTGAAACCAGCCTGCAGGCTGTTGTTCACTTCCTTTCCAGATTAGGAAACGAGGGCAATAACCACAAGCAGGCTGCCTGGCTCACCTCCACCTATGGCTGCATCTGCAGGGCTGGTCCTTGTCCCTGTGAGACACCCTTCTCCCAAATGTTAGGATAAAGAGGCCCCTTGGAAACTTGAAAGAAAAAAGAATTTGAAACAAATAAAAATGTATGCAGTCACACAGCAGATAACAAACTTATAAGATTCATTCCCAAGAAGTTAACACTAAGAGGAAATGAAAATAAATGTAAAGAGGTTTGGTAACTAGGAGAGAAGGGATAAACCCAGTAGTCATTTGGGAGGCCCTTCTTTCCACACTCTAAATCTCACACGAAGCTACTCTTGCTAAAATATTCCCAAACTGAAGTTGGTTTGAGTACCTCACTTCTTTCAAAAGCCCATTCTAGCCCTTGAGGTGTGGACTGCTCTGCTGTGACTGACTGCCCCCGTCCGGCACCACAGTCTCCTGCGAATGGCCTTGTCCCTGTCCTGTGACCCAGCTTCTCTAGCCCTCTGACACTAGAGAAGCCCCATCCCTCCCTCCAGACGCCACGCAGAACCCCGGCCTGCTGCCACCCTTGAACTGAGCGTCTTCTTGGCTGTGGCCCAGATCCTCATGCTGGGCACTGTTCTCCTGTGGCCTTTGTGCTGCCCTGTTCTCCTGTGGGCAGTGGAAAGGCAACCACTGAAAGACATCATTTCAACAGACAGTAGGAAGTGCAGGATTTGCAACCTTTCACTAACCTTAAGTAGAAGCTGCAAATCAATCCAGAGTCTGTAAATCCCCCTGATTGCATCTCTTCAGGAGAAGTTTTATAAGTGAAGCGATTTGCATGTAGTCTCTTTGATGCTGTTACATGGGACCAATTGTAGCGCCCTGGCTGGAAGAAGCAGGACTGTGAAGGACTCAGCACTCTTATCTCACGCTGAATTACCTATGGCGTACGTATCGCAAAACTACACGTATTCTGGGTCTGCTTTTTTCTCCCACCTGTGAAGAAACTACTAAATATCTTGGTTCTGAAATGGTTTTGTTTTGCTCCCTAAATAACAGACAGTGATTGTTTTTTTTAATTTATTTTATTGAAATATAGTTGATCTACAATGTTGTGTTAATTTCTGCTGTACAGCAAAGTGATCCAGTTATATATACATATATTCTTTTCCATTATGGTTTATTACAGGATACTGAATATAGTTCCCTATGTTATACAATAGGACCTCGTTGTTTATCCATTATATATATAATAGTTAGCATCTGCTAACCCCAAACTCCCAATCCATCCCTCTCCCCATCTCACCTCTCCCTCCGCAACCACAAGGCTGTTCTCTATGTCTGTGAGTCTGTTTCTGTTTCAAAGATAAGTTCATTTGTGTCATAATAGATTCCACAGAGAAGTGATATCAAACAGTATTGAGACAATGATTGTTTAAAAAGGGCCTATCAAGAGGTAGTAAAGGAAGTAAATGAGTACTTTATACTGCTAAATTACAAAGAGGTAGGTGAGGGAGCTTTGACATTAAGCATATATGATACGCTGAAATAATTACACAGAGTTGTATACTAACATATCTACAAAAAAGAGGTGAGAGTAAAGGTTTCTCTCTTGGGCTGAGTAAGGAAAGTAATTTATTAAATAATGATAAATAATAGGTGTGGCTTAGTGAGACATATACCTAACACCTAAGGAAGAGGGCCCTAACTTTAAGAGTGTTGTGAAGGGACCACACTGTTGTAATCTGATCTAATCTTCGGTAGCCTGGGTTTCAAGTTGCAGTTTGACACTCACTAGCTGTGTGACCTTGGGAAAGATAATCCTATCTCCAACCTTGGTTTTCTCATCTATATGAAGGAGATAACAGTCCCAACCTCATGGAGTTGAATGAATAATGTTGAAAGCATATAGAATAATTAAATAAATGCAGACGTTTACTAGCTTATGAGGTTAAAACTAGACCCCCTTCTCTGCTGTACATTCACCTGAAATTTCCCTCCTTATAAAAGTCCATGCATTGGCTCGCTCAGCAATAGAAAATATTGACTTTTCCATATGCCAATCCTTTAAATATTGAAAGACACATCTAGAATTTCTTTCTTAAAATACTTCTCCAATATTAATTATACCTCAAGTAAAAATAAATAAATAAATAAAATACTTCTAAATGTGACCAGACATGTTTCTTCACATTTGTCATATGTGCTAAGCTCCACATGTTGGCTAACCCAGCAACCAATCCCAAAGTTTTTCATACTTTCTTCTTTGCTGCCTCCCACTATGATGCTAGGACACCAAATGTTCACTTCCCCAGCCTCCCTTGCATCTAGAAATAAACAAGTGGCCAAGTTCTGGCCAAGGAGACACAAGGAAAATTCACCTGGAGACTTCTGATATTTTTTATAGAAGAGCTATATCCACCTGCATTGTTCACTTTTCCCCTTCTTCCTATCTTTAAATCAGGTGTGATGCTTGCAGCCACAGTGATTGTCTCACAAGCATGAAGCACTAGTCGTGAGGATGCTAAGGATGGAGGAACAGACATAGGCAAAAAGCCTGGGCCTTGGCGGCAGGGTTAAGCTGCTGAATATGTGTGGTAACTGTCCATCTCTGGACTTCTAGTTATGTGATGAAGATAATCTCCTTTTAGTTAAGCCAATGTTAGTCCAGAAACATCCTAATCAGTGCATCTTATAAGTTAGTTTGCCAAGGTTCTTGTTCTCCTACTTCTACTCCCTTGGATGTAGGTTACTCTGATATCATCATTTTAAGGCATGGTTCTAATCTTCTACTTATCTGCCATTTTTTATGATTTCCTAAAAATCAGGGGAATGTTCTAAGATCCCGTATTTAAGTTCTAGAACATAAAATTTATCTATAACTGGAAATACAAAAAATATGTTGCCTTTAGGAAAATAATAAGACCTTAAATCTCATATAAAAATAAACCAGTGATGGATTAGTGATCTATCTTTTTTTAATTAGAAAAGTACAAGAAATAAATATAGAAGAATATTTTTTAACTAGTGGGATTGAGAAGATTTTTATGCATATGAAGAAAATTCCAGAAGCCTAAAGGAAAAATAAACAAATTTGACCACATAAAAATTAGAATTTTCTATATGTAAAAAGGTAAAATATAAGTAGTGGAGGAGAAAACAATATACAAAATGCATGTAGCAGACCAAGGATTACTGTTGAGAACACATTAAAAAATTCCAAGTCAATAAAAAATAACCAACCTATTCAAAATAATCAACCAACTCACACAAAAGAAACATAAAGGTCCAAAGAAAACATAGGCTATAGATTTTAACAGACACTTAATCTAAGAAGATGGCAAATAAGCACATGAAAAGATGCTTAGGATCATTAATCATTAGGGAAATGAAGAGTCAGACCAGAATGAGATACCACTTCATACCTGTTAGAATGTTAAAGATTAAAAAGACTGATCACACCAAGTATCAGCAATGATATAGAGCTACTGGAATTCTTATGCACTGCTGAAGGAAATGTAAACTGGTACAACCTTTTGGGGAAAGAGGTTGGCACTGGCTTAAGAA
>NW_006785406.1:227735-246149 GCF_000442215.2 Lipotes vexillifer | reverse complement strand
AAGAGTTTGGCACTGTCTTAAGAAGTCAAACCAACCACATGACACATCATTTTACTCCTAGGCATTTACCCAAGAGAAATGAGAGCATACATCCACACAAAGACTTGTACATGAACATCCATAGCAGCTTTATTTGCAATGTCCCTAAACTGGAAACTGTTCAAATATCCTTCAATGAGTGGATGGACAAGTTGTTGAATATTACTCAGTATTAAGAAGCGATGAACTACGATATATGCAACAACATGGAGAATCTCAAAATAGCCTAAGTGAAAAAGCCAGACCCCCCCCAAAAATAAAAGTACATAGTGCATTTTTATATTTATGTAAAATTCTGGAAAATGCAAGCTAATCTATAGTAACAGGAAGCAGAGCAGTTTTTGCCTGGGGTTGTATCTGGAGGAAGGGAAGGGAATAAGGAAGGATTACAAAAGGGTACAAAGAAACTTTGGAAAGTGATGAACATGCTCATTAATTTAATTGCTGTGAGACTTTGCTAGATGTATACTCATATGTCAAAACTCATCAAATTATACACTTTATATACAGATAATTTGCAGTTTATTGTATGTCAATTATGCTTCAATAAGATGAACAAAGCAAAAAGAGAGAGAAAGAGAGAAATATGACACCTAAATGCAATGCATGATCCTGAATTGGATTCTGGATCAGAAAAGAAAATTGGCATAAAATACATTATTAAGACAACTGGTGAAACTGTAAATTAAATCAGAGTAGTATGATTTAGATAACAGTATTGTATCAACATTAAATTTTCTTCATTTAGCAATTGTACTACAGCTCTGAAAGAGAATATACATGTCCTTAGGAAATGCACACTGAAGAATTTGGGAAGGAAAATGTGTGATGATTGGAACTCATTCTCAAAAGATTCAGAAAAAATAATAGCATAATAATAATATGTGTGCATAATATATATGGAAAGAGAGAACGCAGAAAAATGTTCGGGTTTGATAGACTTGTAGGAGCTCTTTGTACTCTTCTTAACACGTTTCTATATATTTGAAATTATTTCAAAATAAAGAGGTGAAAAATTCCTATGAACGGACAAGTTGTGGTAAAGCCATTTGTTAGTATAAATATCTCTAAAAAGGATATTGAAACGTTTGTTCTTATGAGCAAAAGTTCACAATGACCTACGTAGGCATCTTTAAGAGAGGTCTTAAATAAATAGGTACACTCAAATTAAGAAATATCATGCTGACTTTGAAAAGAATAAGATGTACCTCATTCTTTCCTGTTGAGAAAAGTTCTTCAGGATATATTGCTAAGTTAAAAAGCAAGCTATATAACAACATGCCAACTCTGATCCATCTATGTAAAAACAAACAAAAAAATTCTATATGACTCTATATAACAAATTTCTAGAAAATAATTTGAAAAGATATACAGCTGACCCTTGAACAACACAGGGGTTAGGGGCTCGACCACCACATAGTGGAAAATCTGTGTATAACTTATAGTGGGCCTTCTGTATCCCTGGTTCTGCATTCGTGAATTCAACCAGCTACAAATCATGCAGTACTGTAGTATTTGCTATTGCAAAAAATTTGCGTATAAGTGGACCCGTGCAGTTCAAACCAGTGCTGGTCAAGGGTAGACTATTCATAGAAATCTTAACTGAAGTTTTTTCCTAGGAAAAGACATTATATCGGTGGTGGAGGTGAAGGATTTGGTGAAGTAAAACCTTTACACTTTACTATACTTGCTTTGAGTGATTTTTCAATTAGTATGCATATACGTACTTGGAACAATAGATGTTACTTCTCTTTGTCATTTGTAAACATTGCACTAGCACCCCTAAGTAATGCACATTGCTCAAAATATGTTAGGGATTAAAGGGTAAGACCCATTCTGAAGCATGTTCTCTGTAGTGCTTTTTGATACGGTTCTGCTCCTGTTTCTAATTCATTCTTCTATTGGGTCCTTTTTATTATTGTTGTATACCTCTCCCAGGATATGAGTTCATTGAAGACTCTAGAGAAACCTTAGGAATCCTTTTCATTACTTGCCCTTATTTTCCTTACTGCATCTCTGAAGGCTGTTAGGAAGGGCCTCAGTTTAGACCCTGCAAACCCCATCTCAGGCCATAAGACTATATCCCTAACTGAAAGAAATATATGTCACTGTTGAATTCAAATGAAAATGTATCTTCTTTTGCAGGAAATGTGTGGAAGAAAATTTTATGGTCACAGACTGCCTTTTTCAGTTTGATCTCTGAAAAAAATCTCACAAGGATACACAAAAAAAATGTTTCTTTCATTCATCATCTCTTTATGTTTCTTGATTAAAATGAAAAGAAATTCACATCATAACAATGCCAATTGATTACAGATATGAAGCAGTCAAATGTGCCTCCATTTCTTCTTCTAGAAACCTTTGGAATGAGGTGGCAGGCATTCAGGACAGTGGAGGGTGTTGGGAACTGTAGGACTGCTTTTCTCTTCCTATAAGCAGAGACGAGAGCTGGCTACTAATTTTATTTCTCAAACTGCTGGTTTCAAAATTTCCCAATTGACCAACACAGATGGATATATTTCCCTGAAGGGTTCTATTGCCTATTTCACTCTCTGTGTTTTGGAGAATGCATAGTAGTACTAGTTTCGTCCTTAACTGTGTAGCAGTCAAATTACAGTAATTCCTATAAATAACTCGGGTGTTTGAAGTATCTACAACATTCGGTTGCCACCAGTGAGAGAAGCAGGAGAAGGAAAGAAGACAAATAAAGGAAATTAAAATGACTTGCTCTATTTGACTTCCTGAAGTTACAGAAAGATTGGTTATAAGAACTAGAGAGATGCATGTATCAAGTGCCCTAAGGGATACACAATTCTACTTCTTTCTCTCTCGGCTTTCCCCACTTCTCTCCCTCTCCCTCTTCCCCCCTCCCTCATTCCTCCCTGCCTTTCCCTACCTCAGAAAGTAATCTCATCCTTTCGTCACATATTATTGAAATCCCAGTTCTTTAAAAAACTCTCATTTTTACCCAGACTGAGAGCATGTCATTTGGAAGTGATGTGCAAGGCAAGAGATAACCAGGTAGAACTCAGCGATTAGCCACAGAAAATGGCTCCATGTTTGGCCGTAATGCTATCAGAGTGTGTCCCTCAATAGCTCTTTACTGAATCTGCTGATTCAAGACTTTGCCTGCATGGGGAGGTGTGAGGGTAGGGGAGAAGGGAAGCCTAGCAGTGCAGAGGAGTTAGGAAGAAATATTAATAGTCCTTCCAGAACACATAAGAAGTCAGAGGATTTTTTAAATAGAAATAGTGCCCCCTCCCCTTCTTTTCCTCTCTTTCTACCTCATTTCGTGTCTTCATTTCTTGCTATGGTTGTGTTGATCGGGAGGGAAAAATATTCTCAGCTAGCTGCTTAGTACCAAGCAGAGGCACTTGAGTTGAAAATGGTTAGCGGTTAGGGGTTAGCCAAATACAGGCAGCAGACATGATAAAGGTAAGAACAGATGTTTGGGTGGTGCAGTAATGGGAATTCAAAAAATGCAAGACTACAAATCACCGAAAAGCACATTGGTGCGCACATACATTTCCACTTGTATAGGTTCCAGAGAGAATCAAAACACACCCCAATGGACTGACAGAATAGAAACATTAAAGAATAAGTTAGATGTTTTCGTTTCTTTAATAACTTTCTTTTGGTTCCAGTAATTTCACACAAATTCAGAGGGAGATAGCAAACTTGCATTGCCTTTGAACCAAAAGGATTTTAAGTGGTTATATTTTCGTCTATCAATGATCCTCTTGTTTTACTGATGGCTCCAAACTTCTCTTTTATTTGAATCCAAAAGTATTTAAAATTCATAATAAATTAGTTGGCAATTTTCATAAATGCTTTGTCATAGTAATGACTTTCTAACATTCTCTTGTACTTAAATCATGAACTTTTAGACTCGTGGGCACATTTAAGTCCTCATTTGTCAATAATGCCCTTGAGAGTATAGAGCCTGCTCCATCAAAGTGAGGTAATAAATTCACAAATTGTATTTATATTTCCACATATCTTAAGGTGTTTCATTTCACTTCAAGAAACAAGACTCAAATACTTTTCTGTGTTGATGTCTCCAATCAAAAGAAGATATTAATTAAGGAAACTGATAAGGAGATTTGTGGATCAAAGTGAATATAAAGGCATAAGCCATTCATGTTTACATTTTTATTCATTTCTGTGGATATTAGCTGATCTTAGCTATTTAATTATGCAAATAATTTATCTAATAGGCTGGGGAGTAAAAAGGGGGGAGCGGAGAGAAAGTCCAGCCTTCATTGTTTTCCCGTCTAATAAATCAACCTGATCTTAATGCTGAGCAGCTTTGATCTTTACTTCCTGTCCAGCCATGCCAACTCTCAATAGCTTCCAATACTCTTTCTTTTTTCTTATAACCTCAAACCTAATGCCAAGCCTGACCTATGATTAAGCTCCCTCAACACATGCATATATAGTCCATGGTTAATTATAAATTATATGTATATAGGAGACAGAATCATGTCCGTGAATGAGAAAAAACTATAAGTATTTTATTTATCATCTTTACACTTTAACCTCTGAAAATACTCATGTTTTTGAGGTGTGATCTACATCTTCTATTACTGTCAGGCAGCAATAATTATTAGAATTAAAATGCTTAAATTTATATTTATGTGTGAATGGCACAGAATTTGTATTTCTTACCTGAACTGCTTTTCCAGGTAATTTTCATAAAATCTGACAAAACATGGGTGATCTTACTTAAGTGACTAAATTTACAAGTCATACTGAAAATAAGAGCCTAATTTAAGAATACACTGGTACAACACCTTTTCTATTTATAATTATCAGCAATTTTCAAACTTATTATTCCTAATAATTTCTGTATCATTTCTCTCAACTATTGTAATGAAATAAAAGGCCTATAGTAACTTATATACCTCCTTGCTCTTCTCAAATAGAGAACAGTGGACATAAAAACTTCTAAAACACTCAGGACTACTATTATTATCATTAATTATTGAAGTATTTATTTTTAAAAATGAAAAAAGAAAAGATGGCTGCAATCAAAATTTCTCAAGGATTAAGGCCAGAACAAAGACAACAGTTCGGAGATTAAATCCATAGAGAAAGTCAGACAATTGACATTTTGTAGACATAATGGGGGCAGAAACTAGAAATCTGCAGCCAGATTAAGTTTAATTGTGTTGAGGAGAGCAGTGGGGAATGGGCCAGAGAATAATTGGAGAGTGGTTAGAGTTGAAGCAAAGATTATCTAAGGACAACGGACAGCTCCTCCTCCATGCCATTCACAACAATAAACATTACTACCTGTGCTTAGGCCACCTTTTTAAGTGGCTGAGGAATAAGATAATCAGCCCCATATCCTAGGAACTCCTATATGACTTGGACACTCTACCAAGTGTCTTCAAAGGTGTCAATATCTGCGACTCAAAAGACTTTCAACACCACTGTCATCATCATCATCACCATCAGCATAGCTGACATTTATATCAGATACTTCACTTATATTATCTCATTCAGTCCTCACAAGATCAGAATGAGATCAGTAGTTTTATTTTGCAGATGATGGAATTGAGGTTTAGAGAGGTTTTTTTCCATCCACCTGGTCATATAACCTGGATGTTATGGAGGTGGGAAAGCCCATGCTTATATATCATTTAGCTACACTACTTCTAGTCCTATGATGAGTTTTTGTCCTCATGAGGTAGATCCCTGATATCAGCATTCATATCCACTTTTACATTCACCTCCATGAACTTTCAATTCACTTATCTCCCAGTTTTACACCCACCTTCTGCTCAAATCAGCCTCTCTGCCTCTCTGTGCTCCCATGTGTCCCACCAACATTATTGTATCTCTTTCCACTGCTCCATCCTCCAGTTATTAAATTAGTGCTATCTTTGACCACAGCCTTTTCACCTTTCCTACTTCCCCATTTCCACGAAGCCTTTCTCACCATCTCTTCCCTCCTATGCCCCTCCCCGATCTCCACTCATTTGACTTACCATCTCATCTGATTTCACCAACTTCATGAGCCCCCTTCTGGCAATGCTTAGTCTTCACTCCTGGGGCAGCCCTCAGCCACCCCAGATTCCCATATTTCTTCCCTCACAAACCATGATTCACAGCGCTCTTCCCTCCTCCTGCTCTGCATGATACTGTTGGGTATAGATATATTCAGTTGACTTAGACCTGCAGAAGATGACAATGAAATCAAACAACACCAGCCACTCTCTCCTCAAGTGTGATGCTTGGCAAAAATTTTATTCATCTCTTCATTTTCCCCTACTTAAAACTAACACTTTAAGCCCCTTTTGCTTTCCTGAGCCCACATTTCAGGACTTCACTACAGGTGAATAAAGGATCCCAAATCCTACTTTGAGGCTATCCAAGTTGTACTTATTCACCCAATGTTTTCATCCCTCAACATTTGCGGTTGTCCACATTCATTCTCTTATCTTTCCTTGACTTCTAATAGAAAGAGATAGTCTCTTTACTATCATATGAATTGTGAAATCTGTACTTTGCAGCCCGAATATTCCCTCCTCTTCAGAAAACTTGCTCTCAAATCATCCTCACTCATTATTTTCAGCTCTCTTTGCAGGTTCTTTCCTTCAAAGCCACACAGCTCTCCTCTATCTTGGAGAACTCTGCTTTATTTGGCTCTGCTCCCCTTTCTAAAGACCTCCCTCTTTCTCTCTTTCTTTTCACTGGCACAGTTTTTGAATGAATGATTCTCTACAAGTTGATATCTTCTTTCCATCAATCTCCAGAGATGGATTATTTCTCTTCTAATGGCTCTAATAAGAATACTTTCTCAAATTCAGTGTCCCTTTCTCTGTCATTGTTTTCCTTGATCTTTCTGAAATAAAGTATTCTGTTTTCCACCTCATTTTCCTTACAGTCCCCTCCCATATGCTGCATTTAGGTTGTTTTCCTTCATTTCTTTAGGTAGTCATCTATTTCTCTTACTGGCTTTTCTTCATCTCCATGTTGACTAATCTCCCTATACACGGGTCTTTAATGACTACAGTCTTTTCATTTGTTAACTCTTACCATTCCAGCTGTGTGCTGATAAAATAAATCCTCTTCCCTTGACATTATACCTAACACAGTCTCATTTCTTCCACTATCTGTAGGACATCTCCTTAGATGTTCTCTAACACCTCAAATCGATACAATAAACTGTTGTTTCTCACAATAGTAAGCACACATATAAACACACACACATCTCATAAAGTCACCATTTCTCATCACTCTTTCATTGTTGTCATGAAATATTGTTGATTCTACCTTTTAAAAATGTCTCTAACATCACCCCTCCTTTCTACTTTCAGACTAGCCCAAGCCATCAGCATGATGTGCTTTTGTAACAATTTCTTAACTGTATTCCTTCATCTCCGTCCTCTCTGATTTATCTTATATTTCTGCCCAGCTCAATCTTTCTTTTATAAAATAGTTTATTTTATTACTGGATTAATTCATTTTATTTTAGACATTTCAAAAATAAAGATATAAAAAAGAAAACAGTAAATGCCTCTTATAAGCCTATCATCAGATATGACCACTTAATATTTTGATGTATTATCCTTCCAATGTTTTTAATACACTCCTTTTCAATTTTTTACAAAATGGCATCATATGTTGTGTTTAAAACTTAAACATGTATCAGGCATATTATCAGGGTCAACAAGAACTCCTTGTCATCACATTGTTTTAATGGTAGCAAAGCATTTCCTCTTGTGTATATATATTTATGCGCAAGCCCAGCGGCCATGGCTCACGGGCCCAGCCGCTCCGCGGCATGTGGGTTCTTCGCGGACCGGGGCACAAACCCGTGTCCCCTGCATCGGCAGGCGGACTCTCAACCACTGCGCCACCAGGGAAGCCCCCAATTATTCCCTTTATGCTGAACATACACTTTGTTTTCAAGTGCTTAAATTCTATAAACAATACTATAATAAGCATGCTTAAAGTTAAATCTTTGTGCATATTTGTACTTTTAAGTACAATTGCTGAGTCAAAGTGTGTGAGTACCTATAAGGCTTTTGACACAAACTGCAAAATTGCCCTTCAAAAATGTTATAACAATCTGGAATTCCACTAGCACTGCATGAAAAATGCCTACTTTCTTGTACCTCATGCACACTGGGTAACACTTTTAAAAAGCTATGCCAACCTGGTTAGTGAAATAGTCATTAAAGTTGAATCTCTTTTTATATGTTGTTAGCCATTTGCAGTCAAACCCAGGAGAAAAAAAACAAAAACAAAAAGAGCCCAATTGTGTGCTTATTGCATTTCACATGGAAGGGAGGAAAGGAAAGTAGGCAGCTAAGTTATAGCTACAGTCTTCATGGCAGAGTTTGAGGACCCTGTAATCCCCCTTATTTATTAACACATACAATATTTAAATCCCTTCTGTTAGATCTCTCTCTCTCTCTCTCTCTCTCTCTCTCTCTTGCTTGTGTGTTCTCTATCTCTCTTTCTCCTCGCTAACCCCACTAAATAATAATATCTAATGTTTTGAGGCAAACTGTGCAAAGGCAGCATGTTTGTACTGTTTCTTCATTCCTTCTATTAGCTTCAGAGCAGCCTTGAAAAACGTGCCATTTCAATGAGAGTTATACACCTGTCAGCTCCCTGTCTGCTCTAGTGTTTGCACAATGAGAGTGAGATCTCCAGCACCATGCTCATTATGGAACTCCACTCCAGCTAAACAACTTGGATGCACTGTGAAGTTCACTGAGCAGGGTTCGACTGCTATGGAAATGTGTTTGCCTTTGATCCTGGCAAAATGTGTTTGTTGGAAATTTGGGATCTGTCAGAAAGGGAGGTAGATTTAAATGAAGGTGAGGTGAGGTGGAAAGATGTGTCTTGGGGAAGACAGAGAAGAATGACTGGTGTGGAGGCATGAGAGAGGTCTGAAAACATGGGAAAGAAAGAACAGTCATCATTATCACCCAAAGTATAGTCACCATCATCTTTTATTTTTATTTATTTATTTTTTAATTTTTTTAAAGAAACTGCTTTTTATTTATTTATTTTTGTTGTGTTGGGTCTTCGTTTCTGTGCGAGGGCTTTCTCTAGTTGTGGTGAGCGTGGGCCACTCTTCATCGCGGTGTTCGGGCCTTTCACTGTCGCAGCCTCTCCCGTTGCGGAGCACAGGCTCCAGACGCTCAGGCTCAGTAGTTGCGGCTCATGGGCCTAGTTGCTCCGCGGCATGTGGGATCTTCCCAGACCAGGGCTTGAACCCGTGTCCCCTGCATTGGCAGGCAGATTCTCAACCACTGCACCACCAGGGAAGCCCCACCATCATCTTTTATACAGCATACCACTCTACATACAATCAACTTTGGATGGAGTTTCTTATTACAATTGAAGGCTTAAATTCTACCTTCTCTGTCAGTGTTAGATTAGGGGAAAGTGTTTAATCCTCTCTCCTAGGGGTTGCCAAAAATGACCTGGGATTTGAAATAGACACAGCACATTGACAGAGCTGGGGAAGGAGAGTTGAAATAATTTTGTTTTTCTGAAATCTGGGACACTGCCTGACTTCTTTCATTTGTAATTTCACTTAAACTAAAAGGAAAGATTAGATCTCATAAGATGTCTAAAATGTTTAAGTATGTTCCCATTTGGTTATTCCCGGCTTTTCAAGCCTAGAAGTAAAGTCACATGGCCCTGTATTCTCATTCTGTGCTTAAGGCAACATAAGTCTCAAGATGTTAGGATGCATCCAGTCTCCCTCTGCAACCATGTGGAGGAATAAGAACTGGAACCCCAGCTCCTGAATCTGTGTCCAGTGCTCTTTATGTACAACCCACAGAAGCTTCTTTCCTTTATGGGTGTGAAGTTGGAAAGTGAAGCAGAAATAAACTCCACTGAATCAGGGGCAGAATCTTTTGTAAAGGGCTTCTGCTCTCTGCATTCTCCCCTCTACCAGATTCTCCCCCAAGCTCATCATGCCCTTCATGCTTCCCTTCAGAGGACTTGACCTGAATCTGTTCCATTTGTAAATTCAGAATCTGGAGCTGGAGTGACTTTTCCCTTTAAAGACTATTATTTCATTATCTTTGTAATTTTACTTGTAATGCCTAAATTTTCTTTAGCAATTTTTAGCTCATATATGATTAATCCTTAATGATAATTTGACAGTTTAACTGACATGTTTCTGAAGAAGCTGTAATTAATTTTAATGCACAGCTCATTTTTTCTAATTTGATGCTTACATTTTTCTCATTATATATGTTGGATTAAAGATATTAATGGTCCGTTTGAGCAAAACATGTATTTTAAGTCTCACATTGCTGGAACAAAGTAGGGAACTTTGACATTACAGTTTTCAAAATTTCTGAACACAAAACTTATATAAATCTTTATCATCCAAGTATATTTACTACAGTCAATTTTAAAAAATCAGGCTTCCATGGTGGCGCAGTGGTTAACAATCTGCCTGCCAATGCAGGGGACACGGGTTCGAGCCCTGGCCCAGGAAGATGCCACAGGCCGCAGAGCAACTAAGCCCATGCGCCACAACTACTGAGCCTGAGCTCTAGAGCCCACAAGCCACAACTACTGAAGCCCATGTGCCTAGAGCCCATGCTCTGCAACAAGAGAAGCCACCACAATGAGAAGCCCGCGCACTGCAAAAAAGAGTAGCCCCCGCTCACCACAAATAGAGAAAGCCCAGGCAGAGCAATGAAGACCCATTGCAGCCAAAAATAAATAAATGAATAAAGTTTTTTTTAAAAAAAATCAGAAACTCAAAGCCTAACAAAAATTCAGTTCAATTCTGAGACTAAGAACTAGGTTTTGTGGCTCTCAGTCCAGTTCTCTCACCTCCCTGTCAAACACTTGTGCATCTTTACTCTGGTTATACGGCAGCTGCCCAAAAAATTATCACGTAGTGAAATGAACATCATTGAGGGTGTGGGAAGAGGGGTGTGGGGTAATCACCAAAAAGGGCAAGAGAGATTTGAAAGAGAAACTTGGGAGAGAAGAAGCAATAAACGTTATTAAGAACGAAGTCAGGTGACTTCCCTAGTGGCACAGTGGTTAAGAATCTGCCTGCCAATGCAGGGGACGTGGGTTCCAGCTCTGGTCCAGGAAGATCCCACATGCTGTGGAGCAACTAAGCCTGTGCACCACAACTACTGAGCCTGTGCTCTAGAGCCCACAAGGCACAACTACTGAAGCCCATGCACCAACAGCCCATATTCTGCAACAAGAGAAGCCACCACAATGAGAAGCCCACACACCACAATGAAGGGTAGTCCCCACTCATCAAAACTAGAGAAAGCCCAGGGTCAGTGACAAAGACCCAATGCAGCCAAAAAATAATAATAATAAAATTAAATTTAAAAAAACAAAGAACTAAGTCAGGTTCCAACTAAGTCAGGTTCCAAAGACAAG
This sequence comes from Lipotes vexillifer, assembly GCF_000442215.2. Lineage (NCBI taxonomy): Eukaryota > Metazoa > Chordata > Mammalia > Artiodactyla > Lipotidae > Lipotes > Lipotes vexillifer. Next base: position 234,710 of record NW_006785406.1, on the reverse strand, counting down.
ATACCAGAGATGTTATCATCAAATTATCATCCTAAGATCTCAGGGAGGACCAAGACCCCAGTGGGAAATTCACTTTCCTATTATTTTCCCTGGCATCCCTCTTATTCCCACTGCATGAAGAGCCTTCCTAGTGCCTGTCATGCCTACATTTTGCAGTTGTCTCTTCTGTACATATTTTTGGAGCATGGTTTGCTTTCAATATGTTCTCATGGGACACGCATCTTTCAAGAACTCTTTCACGGTTTCTAATGTACCAAGGGAATCTTACTTTTTCCAGTATGGCTATTAGAAGATACTCTACTAACATGTTATTTCACTATAAAAATGTGCTCTCAAACAAAAATCACTAAATATTTGATGAAACCCAACACCACAAGTGCCAGTGACCTCAACAAATGGAGGAAATGTTACCTAAGAAAGAATAATTAATAGAATTAGTAGAGCAGGACAGGAGATTCACTTCAATTAATTTCCTCAGAAACATGTGGAAAATATAGTGCTTGTGGATGTATGTATGTATATACACACTTATGTATACATGTGAAATAATCAATTCAAGGTACTAGATATTAAAAATTAGATTGTTGAGTGCTTCCCTGGTGGCGCAGTGGCTGAGAGTCCGCCTGCTGATGCAGGGGACATGGGTTCGTGATCCGGTCCAGGAAGATCCCACATGCCGCGGGGCGGCTAGGTCCGTGAGCCATGGCCGCTGAGCCTGTGCGTCTGGAGCCTGTGCTCCACAACGGGAGAGGCCACAACAGTGAGAGGCCCGCGTACCACAAAAAAAAAAAAAAAAAAATTAGATTGTTGAAGAAATTCAATAGATGGTCTACAAAGCAAAATGCACTTGGCAGAAGAATGATTAATGAGCTGGACATTTAAGTGGAGGAATCTTACCAGAATGCAGCAGAAATGAAGATGTAAGAGTATGAAAATAAAATGAAGGGACAGGGTCAAAAGAGCCAGAAGTTTCATCATCTGTTTCAAAGAAGTTCCAAAAAAGAAAATAAAGAGAATGTAAGGGAGTAGATACATGAATGTATAGATAAAATTTCCAAAAATTAAATTAAAAAAATTATTAAGCCCACCTGATTAAAAGGGTTTAGCAAGTAGAATAAAAATTAAACACATACGCACACATGTGCATACGTACCTATTCATATCATGGTGAAATTTCAGCACACCAAGGAAAAAGAGAAGATCCTAAAAGCTTTTACAATTAATGAAACAGATGATGTACAAAGAAGCAGGAATAAAAGAGCCAACAAGGGACTTCTCTGATGGCGCAGTGGTTAAGAATCTGCCTGCCAATGCAGGGGACACAGCTTCGAGCCCTGATCCGGGAAGATCCCACATGCCGTGGAGCAACTAAACCCGTGTGCCACAACTACTGAGCCTGCACATGGAGAGCTCATGCTACAAGAGAAGCCACCACAATGAGAAGCCTGCTCACCACAATGAAGAGTAGCCCTCACTCTCTGCAACTAGAGAAAGCTCACATGCAGCAACAAAGACCCAATACAGCCAAAAAATAAATAAATAAAAAGAGCCAAAAAAGCATGCTAGTTAAGAGCTGAAATGCATGGATTTGAATCCTAGTTCTACCATTTGCAAACAGTAGGACTTCAGACAAGCTCTTTATCCTTAGTCCTTCATTTTCCTTATCTGTAAAATTGGATAAATAATACCTACCTCCTAAGGTGGCTAAGGGAGTAAATGAGTTAATATTTAGAAAGCACATAGAACAATGTCTGGCACATAGTATATTCTATACAATTGTTTGTTAAATAAAATTGAAATGAGACTTATCAGGAATGCTGGATGGAGAGAGACAGTAAATCAGTGTCTTCAAAGTTGTAAAGAAAAATACTTTTGAATATAAAATGTTATACCCACCCAAACTATCATTTAAGAGTGAGGGCAAAATAAATACATCTTCAGAAAGTTAAGGACAAACTTATCATCCATGAATTCTTTCTGATGGAAAGTTGTCCAGCAGGAAGGATGTACTCTAACAGTATAGGAGTTATAACAGATCTCATATTACAATGTCTTCATCATACAGATAAGAAATCAAGACCCAAAGTGGTCTTGTTTATTTTTTATAATAATCATGTAGCTATTAAATGTAAGAGTCAAGGTTGAATCCAGATGTCCTGACTATGACCCAATAATTTTTTTCTCCCCTTTCTGTAACAGGAATTCATGGATAATTAGATTTGTTCAGGGTTCAAGTGTCTTCCATGACAGTGAGATCCTAATGCTGTAGGGCTGTAAACATGTAACAAACTCCACATGGGTTTGAAAATTTTTTTAAGTTATGCTCAGTGATAAAGTGAACATTTAGTCAAGAAAACATTCATTGTCAACCTCAATGTCATCAACCTCTCCATTTTCCTATGTACTTGGGAGTGTATAAACCTAGCATTAGCACTAAGCAGTTAAGGTGTTCATTGAATAATATGGTTTAAATTATCCAAGTTGCTCCTCCGAGCTCTCATGATTAGTCTTAGGGAAACTTGACTGGTATTGTTGCTGTTGTTGCTCTTGTCGTTTTATTTGTTTGTCATTACTACTTACATAGATGGTTTGTTTACTACTTGAATTACTACAGGCAGTTTACATAAAATATCTAGCCTCAGTCTGTTCACCTACAATTTGGGGATGCTGATACCTGCTTTGCAGAACTCCTGTGTGGATGTAGTGATTTAATGTTATACAGTAAAGAGAGGAGTGCTTGCCCCAGGGTGGGAATCAGCCAAATATCCATTCCTCCTCAGTCTCTGCCCCCAGGCACAAAACAATTTGTTTCCCAAGAAAGGGATTTCTCTTCTCCCTTTCTCCATTCTTTCCTGCCTCCATCCTCTTTATATTTGCTGCTGGAATGTGGGATTTTGTTTACAGGCATTAATGGAAATATTTTATTTAGAGATATTTAAGACCCTAACACTTTCTCTTAACTCAGAGTTTTCAAAATACCTAGATGGCCTTTCAAGATAGAAAGACGCAAATAGACATGAGATGAGAATCACATGTATAGAAATACGAAGTAAATTAAGACAGTGAGATTTGTTTTAACATCCATATTTTGAGTTCCAGATAAACGTGAAAGTGCTTAGGAGCTGTACTATGTTCTGCTGGTCTCCTATTACAAACTGTATCAAGATTATTCAAAATAAAGACTCTCGGGCTTCCCTGGTGGCGCAGTGGTTGAGAGTCCGTCTGCGGATGCAGGGGACACGGGTTCATGCCCCGGTCCGGGAAGATCCCACATGCTGCGGAGCGGCTGGGCCCGTGAGCCATGGCCGCTGAGCCTGTGCGTCTGGAGCCTGTGCTACGCAGTGGGAGAGGCCACAACAGGGAGAGGCCCAGGTACCGCAAAAATAAATAAATAAATAAATAAATAAAGACTCTCAACCCCCAACACAGATATGAGACTGCTAGTAATATTCATATGAGAAATTCATATGGGACACACTTGACTACAGTATCCATGCAGGACAGTCACTGGGAAGTATCTGCCTGAGGGAAATCTCCCATGTGGGACAAATGCACATCCTATTAATGAACAGCCTTTGCTTTAGAACCAAAGAGAAATCCCAGCTTGGAATTTTGTTAAGAAAGAATGGCTACTGGGTCTTTCTTCTGTACCTGCATGAATGTAGCATATTTTAAAGAAAATATTTCCTTTAAAAATTCCATCTACATGCTGTGCAAGGATTTACTACTCTTAAAGCAAGTTCCCATGGGCATCTAAAAATGTTAATTCATCTACAAAAATCACTTTGCTTGCCCTATTCACTTTATTTACAAGAATCATCCTAAACAGAATCAGTTATATATTGCAAGGTACATGCAAACCTGGGATATAAGTTCCTTTGAATTTGAGCATCAAAAAATGAGAGAGAGAAGGAAAAACAGGTTTTGTCCAACACAGGATGCATATTCTCATTATGTTTAGGAACATGTCAGCAGAGAGCTTGCCCCTGTTCTTTCCTTTCAACCCTGCACTAGCTGGTCCTCTACTGCCCCCATGAAGATGCAGGAGGCATGAGGAAAGAGGCTAACTTGGTCCCCGTTTTGAGGATACATTTTCTTACATTTAAAAGTGAAATTAAGATGTTTTCACTTCTCTTCCTGCTTGAAAATCACTTCCAAATACCAAGGAGAAAAATTAAATAAGCAAGCAAACAAACTTCATTTTCATTGACACTTGAAGTATAATATATAGACAGAGGGAAAGCAATGGGTAAGTAAAATAAATTACTTTGAGGAATGGAAAGGTCAATTTAATTACTTGCAGAGAGAAACTACCACAGAACCCCAGAAAGGCTCAGTAAGTATCATGTACTTCAGAAGATAGGGTGGAGGGGGACCTGGAAACAGGGATTGTTTAGTCTGTTTAAGAAACAATTAGAATCTCCAAGCTCATGTCACTTCATAGTCAAGTGATCAATCCCCTACCTCTAGAGTACTAGAAATATATTCTCTGAAAAATTTGAACAAGAGAACTCTGGACTTGGCTCAGATAAAATGCAGGAGGGAAGATTAAGTGAAAACCACTGAATAGAGAAAACCCTCTCCAACGTTCTTTCCCACCCAGTTACAGAATGCTATCAGTTAGGCTCATACATGCAGGCAAAAGACTGAAGGACTCTTCTCTGGAGAAAGTAAACTACTCCAGAGGCAAGGCCTTACCCATATCCACAGAACTTTCAATGAGGTTTTAGGAAACTCACTCTTAGATATAAATGGATAACAACACTTTACCATGGGAAAAAAAGGGGGGGGCAATCAAAAACAAAGAAACAAAAGGAAATTTGAAGGAAACAGACAATGCTAGAAACAGATGAAAACTCCCAAAGAACCATAATTAATATCCTTAAAGAGAAAATATTACATCCATGAGATAAAAGCAACAAACTTTAGAAAAGAATAATCACAGAAGGAAAGAGCTCTTAGAAATTACACATGTGATTAATTAGTCAAAATTTATAAGTTGGTAAAATGATCAAAAGCAGAACTAAAAAGAAGAAAGAGGAAAAATGAATGTGAAAAGTAAGAAAACTAGAAAATCACTTCTGGGACTTTAATATACAAATAAGAATAATTTAAAGAAGAGAGACCAAATAAGATGGTGGAGAGGAAATTATTTTTTTAAATACAAGAAAGTATCTAAGAACTAAAGGACACTTGCTTTTAGACTAAAAGAGCCTGCTCAGTACTTGCCCAATAAACAAAATTAGACCCATGCCAAGGTACATAATTATAAAATTCAAGAACGTACAGAGAAGACCCAAAGAATTTCCAAAGAGGAAAAGCAGATTACCCACAAAGAATCAAGTAAATGAAGCCATGGGCCTTCTCAACAGCCACTGATTGAATATGGTTTTCAGCATAGAATTCTATACCCAGCAAAAGTATCAATTATGAGTGAAGATAGAATGAGTATATTTACACATGTAATGTATAACATTTTTATCTTTCATGAAGCCTTTCCCTGGTGGATGTACCTTGACAAAATGAAGAAAAGATATGGAAGGATATCAGATCCTAGAAATATGGTATCTAATATAAGAGCATGAATATCCATTATGACAGCATAGAAACTGCCAGGATGCACAAGAGGACTACAGAGGAACCAGTCCAGGGTGAGCTGGAAAACAGAAGCTTTCAGGTAGGATGTCCCATCTTCAGGTAGGATGTAGGTCTCAGGTAGGTGTCAGGCAGGATGAGCAAAGAGATGATCTAAAAATATTTATCATGGGGAGAGCTGTATTTAGAGGTGGCTTACTGTGTAGTTGGAGGGTGTTGAAAAACACAGCCATTAGGCCAAAGAAAATTAAGCAAATAAAAAAATAAGACAATAATTAATTTCAAGAAAAATCATAAATCATACAAGAAACAGAACATATACACTATATACTATAATACAGTATAAAACTGTAATATAAGATACACTATAATACCCTGCCTGGCAAAGCAAGAAAGAGTATTTCCACAGTTATAGGAATGGAAAGTATTCAGCTGAAAATTTTGGTATATATACACAGGGAAGAAAGGGAATGGTTAATGGGGATAGTTGACCATCCTAAAATCTTCATCTACTGTAATAAAAATTCAATGTATATATGTGATGAGACAAGGAATCTCTGTAGATATATGGATTAAATGCCATAAAAAGAAGCTAGAAATTTTAAAGTGGTTACTTCTTTACAGGATGGAGGAGGAAGGTGAGGAGAGGGGCAGGTGACTGCTATTTTTTGTTATAAGATTTTTAGCACTATTTGACTATTTAAGGTAATATATTGATAAACATAAAAGTTATGTTTGAGTGACACATTTTTTTGCTCTTTTTTTATATGGACTTTTTCAGATAACAAAGGGTATGCAGGCTTATTGAAGATTTGGAAGATACATAATAATTTAGAAAAGGAAATTAAAAACTAACCATCCAGTGTCATCTATTGCTAGCCATTCTTTATTCCTGTGTGTATCATTTTCCACAACATAATCCATCCTCTGAATATAATTTATATCTTTTCTTAGCTCGATATTTTATAAGCAGAGGTTTTCATACTTTTCAACACTTTTTTTTTTTTTTTTTTTTCTTTTTTTGCGGTACGCAGACCTCTCACTGTTGTTGGCCTCTCCCGCTGTGGAGCACAGGCTCCGGATGTGCAGGCTCAGCGGCCATGGCTCACGGGCCCAGCCGCACTGCGGCACATGGGATCCTCCCGGATCGGGGCACGAACCCACGTTCCCTGCATTGGCAGGCAGACTCTCAACCCCTGTGCCACCAGGGAAGCCCATACTTTTCAACACTTTTCATATACATTTTTATTAGCTGTATAATAGTCCATCTGATGATAGGACAAAATTTAACTAATGCTGTATTTTTGAACATTTCTTTTTTAAAAAATTCCCCAGCTATAAATAATGCTATTTTAAACATATTTGTTCATTGATCTTTCC
>NW_006785406.1:220853-227700 GCF_000442215.2 Lipotes vexillifer | reverse complement strand
TGCTGAGGGCTTCCCTGGTGGCGCAGTGGTTGGGAGTCCGCCTGCCGATGCAGGGGACACGGGTTCGTGCCCCTATCCGGGAGGATCCCACATGCCGTGGAGCGTCTGGGCCCGTGAGCCAGGGCCGCTGAGCCTGCGCGTCAGAGCCTGTGCTCCGCAACGGGAGAGGCCACAGCAGTGTGAGGCCCGTGTACCGCAAAAAAAAAAAAATTGCTGGGCCAAAGAGTCAAAACATTTTTGAGGCATTTGGCACGAGTTATTAAATTACTCTCCAGAAAGTCTTCTAATTCATATTGTCACCAGCAGTATATGAGACTATTTCATTTCAGGGTCATCCTGCTGACACTGGATTTTCTCATTATAAAAAATAATCTTAAACTAGCCTAAAGTAAAATGGAGCAGTTTTTCCCCAAATTGTGGATTTTTTCAAATTTTTCAAAATTGGTGACAGGAATATTAGTCCCTAAGGAAAGTCCCATAGACTAGAAGATGCTGGCCATCTTCCCTAGGAAAGAGGATTAAAAACTTTCCCCTAATCTAATACTGAAGGAGAAGGTAGAATTTAAGGCTTCAGTTATAATAAGAAACCCCACATCCTCTTGGTTTTCTGTGTGTAGAACCAACACCTGGTGAGATAATTCAGAGAAAGAAAACAGGAACAAGAACTAAATCATGCTATTTCAGCATTAGCCTCAATATAAGAAACTTTTGTGCTAATGGAAGTGTTAGCTAATGCTATGGTGTTAATCATTTTGCAATTTGTAAGTGTATCAAATCAACACTTTGTACACCTTAAATTTAAACATCAATTATGTAATGTTATACATCAATTACATCTCAATAAACCCAGAGAAAAAAAGAAATTTTCATGCTGTGAGACATTTTGAATCATGAAATTAAGTGATAAATTCATTTGTAGAGACCAAGAACCCTCTGTGATATTTTTCCTGGGATGGTCCACTTGGGTTAATGAGGACCTTGCCAATACTATAGGAACACCCACTTCTGTGGAGCTAGGGGACAGTAAAATAAATAACAGTGGCTGACATTTACTAAGTCTTCCTAGACACCAGACACTTTACTTGCAATATCTCATTTAACCCATATAGCAACCCTATTAGCTTAGAATTATTTCCATTTTGCAGATGAGGAGAATGAAGGCCACAGAGCCTGTATGACTTGAGGGTCAGCACTCTTCACAATGGCACTGCCAGCTCAGACCCCTGGGTCCTCACCTCAGCAAACACCCATAAGTCAGAAAGAAAGCTGAAACAGTCTCTGTGCTTCTGAGCTGCACACTGAAAGTTTTGAACACACCTATAGTCTTATTAGTTTGAAGATGGATCTGCACACTAGAGGCTGTCTTTTTTTTTTTTTTAGGTAGGCTTATTCCTAGGTATTTTATTCTTTTTTTTAAAATTATTTTTGGCTGTGTTGGGTCTTTGTTGCTGCACACGGGCTTTCTCTAGTTGCAGCGAGTGGCGGCTACTCTTCATTGCAGTGCACGGGCTTCTCATTGCAGTGGCTTCTCGTTGCGGAGCATGGGCTCTAGGCACGTGGGCTCAGTAATTGTGGCTTGCAGGCTCTAGAGCGCAGGCTCAGTAGTTGTGGTGCATGGGCTTAGTTGCTCCGTGGCATGTGGGATCTTCCTGGACCAGGGCTCGAACCCATGTCCCCTGCATTGGCAGGTAGATTCTTAACCACTATGCCACCTAGAGGCTGTCTTTAAAAACAAAATGAGTAGGGGCATTGAGTCTGGGGAGAGAAGATCTAGGGAGATCAAGTGATAGCAAAGAAGGATTCTGCTTATAAAGACAGAATATGGACTGCTAGGTGAAGTTGCAGGCAAGAAAAATCCAGTTTAATATATTTTAACTAGTTTCTAATTACATTTTAAACTTTAAAGAACTGTACAGTTAAAAGTTCTTATTATTAACAAGAGCTTTTCAACAATGAGGCAGCCTCTCTCCTAAGGTAATGAATAAAAATTAATTTCTGAAAATTCTTTTGAGAAAGATCTACCTTCACTTGGGCTGCATGTATCTTAAAGGCAATGCCAGTCTTGGAGAGTAACCAACATCACTGAATTTCTGTCACTGCCCAGCCTCTACCAATGGGCACCAAACCACTATATCCAATAACTCCTCCGCACCACATCCTCCCAACAGTTATCCCCATCCAAATGGGCATCAACCCTGCTAGACTGACTCCAGAAGAACTCATGCACCACTCACACATGCCCCAGGTACTTTTTAAAATTTACAATTTTTTCTTTTCATATTATACTGTACTTTATACATGCAGGAAAATATGACAAACCCTTTTAGACCCTCTACCAAATTATGTCAAACCTTATTTTGCTATATTTTAAAAGAAAGAACACATTTTGGTTATAATTAGAGCCATCTGTGAAACTCTCCTTGCTCCCTAGAGATAAACACCATCCTGAATTTGGTACTTACTATCCCCTTGCATGTGTGACTATATATACATTTTCCATTTTATATCCATAGATGTGAATTTATCTGTATTAATTTCTGAGGGCTGCTGTAACACAGTATCATAAACTTGGTGGCTTAGGACAACAGAAATTTATTTTCTCACAGTTCTGGAGGCTTGAAGCCCAAAATCAAGGTGTTAACAGGGCCGTGCTCCTTCCACACTTCTAGTGGAGAATCCTTCCTTGCCTCTTTCAGCTTCTGGTAACCCCAGGTGTTCCTTGGCTTGTGGTAGCTTTAACACCATTTTTTGCCGTCACGGCATTCTCCCTGTGTGTCTCTGTCTTCTCTTCTTATAAAGACACCAGTCATATTGGATTATGACTTGAATGACTAACAACAATACTATCTCCAAATAAGATCACATTCTGAGACTTCAACAAATCTTTTTGGGAGACACAATTCAATCCATAATAGTATCTATAAACATAAATACCTGGAATTGATTGGATGTTTTAAAACTTACATAAATGATATTATTCTGCAACTTTCTTTTCCTAATAATTTTGAGATTAATCTGTCTCAGTACATGTAACTGTTAAGTTGTTCATTTTAACAAATGTATAGTATAGTATTCCACTGTATGAACATACTGCAATTACTTATCCATTCTCCTTTATGAGCATTTGGTTGCTTCTATAATTTACCATCACAAAAAGTGCTGCAATAAACTTTTTACATGTTGTTTGTGCACCTGTGTGATCATTTGTCTGATGTGTTAACATAGGAATATGGGGATTGGGTTTGTAGGATTAGTGTCAAATTGCTCTCCGAAACTAGTAATAATAAATTAAACACCCACCAGTCCTGTCCTAGAGTTCACACTACTCAGTATCCTTGCTGATATTTGGCATGGTCCAATTTTTAAGTTTTTTATCTATATGGTTGATGTGAAATTGTTGCTTCAGTTTTCATTTCCCTTATTCTGAATAGGTTGAATAATGATGCATATTTAGTAGCCATTAAGCTTTCCTCTTCTGTGAATTGCCTGTTTATATCCTTAAGCTTGTTAGTTTTCTCTTGCTAACTTATTAGGATTTTTAATATATTTTACATCCTAACTGGTTGCAAGTTTTGCAACTATCCCTCAATATGTGACTTATCTTTGCACTTTGTTCTTGGTCTTTTCTCACACAGATGCTTTTTGAAATTTTTAATGTAGTCAAATTTCTGAATATTTCTCTTCATGATGTATATTTGATATTTGGATTTATAAGTACAATATTCTCCTATATTTACTTTGTTTAACTTTTCATTTTAAAATAATTCGAACACAGAGAACTTACAAATTCTGGATACTCTTTATCCAGACTCACCAATTGCCAACATATTGTCACATTTGCTTTACTATTCTCTCTATATATACATAATTACTTTATTGCACATTAATATAATTATGTGTTGTATATAATAGAAATAATATATAATAGAAATATAATAGAAAATAATAAATTATATAATTCACATTATATAATTATACTAATCACTGTTATTTAATTAGTATGCATTATTGATAGTATACTTTTTCTAAATCATTTGAAAGTTGTACACATCATGCCTCTTTAATACTTTACTGCATAGTTCCCAAGAACAAAGACATTCACTCACATAACTACAGTATCATTATCAAAATCAGGAATTTTAACATTGATAAAAAACTGTGATCTATAGTTCACACTCAAATTTTGTCAGTTTTTATAACGAGGTAAATTTGGGAATTTTTTTTCTGATATAATATCCAGTTCATGATAATACATTACCTCTAATTTTATGTCTATTAAGGTTTCTTAAATCTGTAATACTTCAGCCTTTATTTGTCTTGACTGACATGGACTCTTTTTTGCTACATGTACAGGTCATTTATTTTTGCAGAATGTCCCTCAATTGTCAGATGTTTTCTCAGGGTTAGATTCTGGTTATGGTAGGAATAATACATAATTATATTTTCTTTTTAAAAAAATTGTTTGCTTTTCTCTTTTAGGTTTATAATCATATATTTTTATATATGGTGTTAGGTAGGGATGTTTTATTTTTCCCTATGGATAAGCATTATCATTAATCAATAGAAAATTATTTCCAAAAAGATTTGTAATTATAAATGCTACTTCTGCCACATATCAATTTTCCATATATACATAGTACCTTTTCTGGGATTTCTATTCTGGTCCATTGTTTTATTTGATCATCCTTGTGCCAATGTTACCTTAATTATTATAGCTTTATAATAGGGCAAGACAACCTACTCTATTCTTATTTTACTTCAAAACTGTCTTGGCTATCATTGACCCTTTGTAAAGTTTCGTACACACATACATCTGATGAAGTATTTAATTGTATTGAATGAATAGATTAATTTCAGGAGAATTGCCATCTTTACAAGAACTAAATCATTCCATTAATGGGCTGAACAAAATTTATCTCTTTTGTATAGATCCTTTAAGTCTTTTGGGTAAATTTGATGTTATATCAGTACATAGAGGTTCCATACATCTTTTGTTGCATAAATTCTGAATTATTTTCTAGGGTTTTTTATTTCTTTGTTTTGTCATTGTTTTAGGTGTTACATATTAAAAATCCATTTTAAAATGAATTTTAAAATCCAGTATTTTTGTTACTGACAGATAGGAACACAAATGATTTGTGTGTATTGATCTTGTATCCAACAACTTTACTGAACTCTTTAAGTCCAATGGTTTGTAAGTTTGTAGATTGTGAATATAGAAATCACATTGTCTGCAGCAAGGACTTCTGTTATACTGTGGAATGAGGCATCTTTGTTTAAAAGAAATATGCCCAACTTTTTGCCATCAAGAAAGAACGTTTTATGCTTTGAATTTCTTTGGAATTCTTACTTTGATGTTTTGAGGAGTTAATCTACTGTTTCTTACAATAGTAAGTAGCCTCAAAATCCCTATCAGTTTACAAACATGCTCCATTATGTTCCTTAACCACACATTCTGCTCCACCTCTGCTCCATTTCTCACTTCTCTTTATGGAAAATTCTTTTTAAAGTTGTCTATGTTCATTATATCCATTAGTTCTTTGCATAGATTCTCTTGAGCCCATTCCAACTGGGCTTTTATTTTGCCACTCCACTGGAATTGCTCCTGTCAATATCACCAGTAATCTCTACTTGGCCAAATAAAGTTCAGGTCTCAATTTAGCTTCTCATCAGCGTTTGGCACTTTTGCCACTTGTCTTCAGAGACACCACATTCTCCTGACACTGGTCCTTCCTTCTTGTTCTCCTTTGCTAGATCCTTCCCCTTTTATTCTAAATTATGGGATGTTGCAGGGCTCAGTCCTAGTCACTATTTACTCTCACACTCTTGGTAGGTAATTTCCATCTGTCTCCTGACTTTAACAACCAACTCTGTGCTGATGATTTCCAGGTGTTAATCTCCAAACCAACTGCTCCCCTGAACTCCAGACTTATATATCCGACAGCCTACTTGACAGCTTTGCTCAGATATCTAATAGGAAACTTATATTTAAAATGCAGAAAACAAGCCCTTGACTTCTCACCATCCTCTCTCAACAATGTTCCTGATCTCAGGAAATAATATTATTATTCCCTGATTGGGGTTCTCCTTGATTCCACACTTTTGTTCGCAATGCATATACAGCCTGTCAGGAAACCCTGTTGGTTTTACTTCAAAATATATTTGTGGTGTAAATAAATGAGGAAAATCGATGCCCCAAGATGTGCCATGTTTAATTTCAGGTCTCACGGATTCATAATGTAAAGAGCACTCCTGTTTCAGGACATGGCTTTAAGGTAATCTTGCACAAGGAATAATTAAAATATAGAAATTCCAAAATAATTATGACACACGATATATCTACTTGTGTTTTTGAGTACCAAGTGACAGTACACCAAAGTTATACCACCACATGGCTACCTTAAAAAAAACAAGATATTGGTCTCACTTTCTATATTTCCCAACTTTGCTGTTACAAGTATGACCATCATGATATCCGCCGCAACTCAACTGAGTATTGACCAGGAAGAAAACATTTAGAAATCAATTTGTTTCCATCCAAATTCTCTTTATACATTGGAAATTCAGTAATAGGTGGCATAGTACCTTTTTAATCAGCCATTCTTCTCATTAAGGGTGGCAAATGGAGTTAAAAGAAGAGCATGCTTTTCTTCCCAATTGTGTATTTCTTATAGAAATAGAACCAATAGGATTGATAAGCATAGTTTAAGCTTAGAACCCCGGGCCATAAACCCTAGACGTAGAGCATACATAACTTAGAATAACATTTAAAGAAATTAAATATCTAGGGCTTCCCTGGTGGCGCAGTGGTTGAGAGTCCGCCTGCCGATGCAGGGGACACAGGCTC
>NW_006785406.1:197911-220606 GCF_000442215.2 Lipotes vexillifer | reverse complement strand
GAGCGCGCGCAACAAAAAAAAAAAAAAAAAAAAAAAAAAAAAAAAAGGGAGATTAAGTATCTAGTGTCAATCAGTGCTCTGATGCACCACTCCTTTTTTTTGTTGTTCTTTCCCCTTCTTAACAAAGGGAAGTAAATCTCTGAGTCTTTCCTTCACCTACTTATCTTGCAGTCATATTATTTTTCACGTTGGAAGCTAAAGTTATCAGAGGCTTCTTCACAGGGGTGACTGCAGACTCAATCTATCCCCTGTCAGACACTGGAGTAATTTCCAAAAGGCTGCTAGTTTTCTTTTTTGCAGAAACCTACTTTGGCCTTTCAAAAGGGGGAAAAGGAATGCTCCTTTGCCTCCTGAATTCTCATTATTAGTTTTTAAATGAGAATGAGCTCCAAACATGAATGTGAAGAGAAGGGGACAGATGCACCAACATGAGGAGGTCCCAGCAGGCTTCCTGGAGAAAATGCCCAAGACAAACCCCGAAGGAAGAACGTGAGCCCAGAAAATGGGTCTGGGTTACTGTTGGGGCAGCAGGATTTCAGTAAGAAGTGAAGAAGTGAGTAAAATTATGGCAACAAACAAAAACATAGTCCATGCAGTGGAAAAGCATGGACCATGCAGTTAATTCAAATATAAAACAAGGAGTACTGAGCCTTGTTAGTGGGCAGAAATTGAACTGGAGGGCCGTATTCACCATACTGGGGAGTACATTAGTTTGCTAAGGCTGCTGTGAAAGTTACCACTAACTAGGTGATTTAAAACAAAAACAACAAATTTATTCTCTCACAATTTGAGGACCTGAAGTTCGAAATCAGGGTTAATTCCTTCTGGAGGCTCTGAAGTAGAATCGGTTCCATGCCTCTCTCCTAGCTTTTGGTAGCTGCTGGCAACTATTGGTATTCTTGTAGATAGCATCACTCTAACCTCTACCTCCATCTTTACATCATCTTTCCCTCTGTGCTTTCTTCCCTTCTCTTCTCTTATAAGGACAATTGTCATTGGATTTAGGGCCCACCCTAATCCAACATGATCTCCTCTCAAGATCCTTAACTTAATTACATCCACAGAGACCTTTTTGCCAAATAAGGTCACATTCACAAGTTCTGGGTAGTCATATCTTTTGAAGGGCTACCATTCATCCCATTACAGGAAGCTCAGGCATTGACTTGTAGGCAGTGGGGAGCCCTTCAGACTTTCTACAAGAAGAGATGAGACTTCTGTCATAGTAAGATGATTCAGCAAGGGCTGTAATAGTAAGGATGGAGAGAAAGAGACAAACGGAAATATTTAGGAGTTATGCTCAGTAGGATGATTGCTTAGATGTGGGAATTGAATAAGAGGACTGTCTATGATACTTCCCACAGTTCTGGCTTGGGCAAAACAGAGACACCAGAAAAGAGAAGTGCTTGAAAAAAGACTATTCTTCTGTCTTTGAAATGCTGATTTCAAGGGCCTCTTGGGTAGGCTACTGGAGAAATCCAGTAGGCTGGGCTAGAGATACCAATTTGGGAGTCATCTCTGAATAAGTGAAGATAAAAACTGTTGAGTTTTCAACAGTAACCTATTCTGGAGCCAAGGATAAGACGTACAATATTTAGCCCCAAGAAGGGGCTGGAAAATATAGGCCAAGTGTCACAGGAGACAGTTCAAGTCAGAGAGGCCGGGAAAGCAGACCATATGTTTAGACCTGTGGATGGACTGGCAAGGTGGACATTAGACAGTGGCCATAGCCCTGGTAGCATCTGTCCCCAGTGCACCAGACAAGGGGAGTAAAGGTGGCACAACCACATCTACTCTTTATTTGCCTGTAGAGCAAAGTGTGGGCCAGGTCTGAGCCAATGGTGAGGGTTGGAGAGTCTCTATGTTTAGAGCTTCAGCATTATTATATAAAACCACAAATTAACATAGGGGACTGTGAGCCATGAACTAGGAAGAGAGAGACAAGCTACATTCTAGACAGTAAGGGACTGCTTTTAGAAGAAGAGTGAAACCTAGCTTCTGGTTGGGTAGATAACTCTGGGATTTATAACTAGAGGATCTGGTAGGGATCCTGCCTTTTTCTGATGTGTTCTCTCACCATGTGTGCCAAAGTTCCTTGTGCATGGAGATAGACTAAATATCACATAAGCAGAGGCATTTTCTAATAGGATTGCAGAGGTCATAGTACAGATTTCCTGCCAAGACAGTCTACTGAGAGACTAAGAGAACCCCTGCCACCACTCCAAATACAGACATATAGGTAAAATTTTTGTTAAAAATAAACTTTAAAATACATAGCCAAGTTCAAAAGAAAGAAAGAAAGAAAAATATTTACAGACCATAAATAAGAAAAAAATGGGAGTTCATGCTCACTTTTGGGTCTGGGTTTGAGCCTGCCAGGGGAATAAAGTTTAAAACAGAAGCCTCAAGAAAGAGCTTTCCTGTCCTTGAACAGATACACTCTTCCCATGATCCCAGGAATGAGCTCTAAGCAAGTTGCCCCTAAGAAGCAATGGCCCAAAATGGCTCCCTCATGCATCACCTAATTTTTCATCCATAACCAAAGTCCACCAAACCTATGAGGAAAACAACAGCATGCATGAAAGAGGACCACATTGACAAATCAAACAACTGGCCCCAGAGGAAGCAGACACAATTCAGAGAACAGTAAAGAGCTTAAAAAAAAGTCCCAGTGAATCTTTTTAGAGAGATTTGAGAAGATGCTGCAGCTGCAAAGTACGTTTAGGCTGCAATGCTGAAGGAGCAACTAGGAAACGAGAAAGAAATCCTGGAAATTAAAAATATGATTGTCAAAATTAAAAGTGCTACAGAAAAACTGGAAGAAAAAGAAATCTCCTGAGAAGTAGAACAAAAAGACAGACATTGAAAGCATGAGGGAAAAGTCAAGAGAGACTATTTTTATAATTTGTATCATAGGGTATCTGACAGATAAAAAAGAATATATGTAACATAGATACAAGTTATGATAATCAAATTAACAGCAGTGGGCCCACCACCCAACTCAAGAATCAGAGCATCACCAATTGCTTACTCCCTCCCTGGTCCCATCTCCTACCTCCCAACCAGAGGTAAGCGTAATTGTGAATTTTGTATTGATTATGACCTTGTTTTTGAAATTTTATTTTGTGCACATATGAATGTATCCTTAAACAATAGTTTTACTTGTTTTTGAACCTAATAAAAATGGCATCATACTGACAGATTGATAAAGATAGACAGATATAAGGCTAGATTGAGAAGCAGCAAAGCACAGTGATTAAAGGTTGGAGTGCCATTTCACACCAACTCTACCACTCCCAAGCGAGGTGAACTTACACAAGTTACATACCTCTTAAAGCCTTGGTTTCCTCACCTGCAAAATGAAGATAATAATATCGCTTTCAAAGGGCTGTTATGAGGATTGAATGAAGTAATACACATACAATGCTTAGAATGAGCCTGGCACAGAGTAACTGCTATGTGGATATTGACCATTGTCCCTATTGTTTTGTACTTTGCTTTCTGTGACATTTTTTCACTCAATTTTATGTTTCTAAGATTTATCAATTTTGTTGCATGTAGTTGTCATTATTTTTTTCTACTGCATAACATTATATTATAAGAATATGCTGTATTTTACCTTTTCATTCTATCAATCTACATTTACGTTGTTTCACTTTTTTGCTATTAAAATCTATGATGCTATAAGCATTCTTATTCCTGCTTCCTGGTGTATGAATGCAAAAATTTCTCTAGAACATACATTTGTGTGCCTAGGAATGGAACTGCTGGGCATAGAAGAATATGCAACTTCACATGATAAGACCAAATCACCAAATTATTTTCCAAAATGATAAACACTTTACAGGAGGTAAAACTTTCCGTTGAGTTCAACCTCTTGGTATTGTCAAGTTTCCTAATTTTTTCTTCTTCACTGAGAGTAAAATGATACTTCACTATCTTAATTTGCATTTCTATGCTCTCAAATGAGTTGAGTATCTTTCAACATATTCATCAATTACGTTTCCTAGTTCTATAAAATCCTGCTTATATGATTTGCTCATGTTTTCTATTGGGTTTTGGCTTACTACTCTTATTGATTTGTAAGAGTTCTTTGTATATTCTAGAAAATGACACTTTGTCAATAATATGCTATGTGAATATCTTTTCCAAGTTTGGGGCTGATTGTTCCACTTTATTAATGATGTGTTTTGATGAACAGAGGCTCTCAAATTTAAAATGATCAACTTCATCAAATTTTTATTTAGTATTTTCTCTATCTTGAGGTAAAAAAGTATCTCCTGCATTTCTGATAAAGGTTTTTAAAGTTTTGCAATCACCTTTAAGTCTAATCCATCAGGGACTTTAAAACTATATATATAGTGTAACTAAGAGATATAATTCCATTTTTTCCAAATTCCTATTATATATCTCAACATCATTTAGCAAATAACTCTCCTCTCTCTACTGATTTGCAATATGCGTATATTAGATTCTTAGGGTCATAAGAATTACCACAAACTTGGTGGATCAAAACAACAGAAATGTATTGTCTCACAGTTTTGGAAGGTAGAAGTTTGAAATCAAGGTGTCAATAGAGTTGGTTCCTTGTGGAGCTTCTGAGGGAGAAATCACCCTTTCCCTCTCTCCTAGCTTCCGGTGGTTGCCTGCAATCCTTTGTGTTCCTTGGCTTATAGATGCATCATTCCAATTTCTGCCTCCTCACATCACCCTCTTCTCTGTGCCTGTGTTCTCTCTTCTTCTCATAAGGACACTGGTATGGATTCAGGGCTCAGGATGATTTCATCTCCAGATCCTTAATTAATTACATCTGCAAATTACTGACTTACAAGTAAGGTCACATTCTGAGGTCAGTGGGTCAATATCAAGTTTAAATATGATGAAGTGTCTAGTTCTTGGCCCTTAGTTCTGTTCCATTCATCTGTTTTTCTATCCTTGAACCAATACCACATTGTCTTAATTTCAGATGCTTTAATTCTTTTATAATAATTATTGACATCTGAAAGGCAAGTCCACCCTTTCCATCTTCTTCTTTTTCTAGAGTGTATTGGTTATTCTCAGGACTTTGCTCATCTATATAAATTTAAGCATCAGCTTATCAAATTTATTTTTTAAACCCTGTTGGGATTTTTACTGAAATTGTACCAAATCTATCGAAAACTGACATCTCTACATTATTGGGTCCTCTACAATATGATGTATCTCTCTCTTTGTTTCAGCTTCCTTTAATGTCTTTCAGTAAAGTATTATATTTTCCCCATATAGTTCTTTCACATCTTTGATGAGAAAGCTTTTATTTGGAATAATTTTAGATTCTCAGAAAAATAACAAAGATAACACAACAGGGCTGGGTCTACCCCACGTATGGTTTCCCCTAATGTTAATACCGTACATAAATCTTTTGTTAGATTTATTCCTGGATAATTTATCTACTGTGTTGCTATTCTAAATGATGAAACATAGAATATTAATTCAGGTGGTTCAGCAACCAAATAGTAAATTTCTCCAACAATGAAAATAGAAAAAACAGAGAGGAGGAAATTACTGAAGAATAAAATTTCTAAAAGAGACAACAATCTTTAAATTGCAAGAGCCCACTCAGTGCTGAGCAAGATGAACAAAAAATAGAATCTCACCTAGACACTTCCTTGCAAAATTCAGAATGCCAAAGGAAAGAAAAGATCTCAAAAGCTGTGTAAGATTGTTTGCTGTAAAATGTGTTATCCTGGAGAGCAGCTTCTACATTTAACTCAGAGTCTCTGTTTTGAGTTTTTCCTTCTGAAAACATGATCTCCTTTTATGCCCTCAGTAGTTCTGAAGTGTTCTCATGTAGGTCTTACATATTTCCTGCTAAGTTTATTCCTAAGTGTTTTATATTTTTGTTGCTATTATAAATGGAATTATTTTTTCTCATATTTTCTCGTTACCACTGGTGTAGGAAACCTACTGATTTTTGTTCCCATTTATCCATATACTGGTCACATACTCAACTGGTATTATTTCGATAGATTTTTAGTTGACTCTAGTATTTTCCTGTTAGATAATTACATAATCTGCAAACTATGATAATTTTGTCTTTCTTAGCTCTCTTGCTGCTTTTTCTTTTCTTATTACTCTGTCTGGAACATTCAAAAATTTTTGAATAATAGCAATAATAGTGAGTATCCTTGTCATTTTCTGTTGTACTCTTAAGATGACAAGTGCTTTTGGTTTCAGAAAGCACTTCTATCATCTTATAGAAGAAATAGATGTTGAAGCTTACCATGCCTGTGTTAATTGAGGTTAACTTCAACCTTTTAATTTGATGAAGTTAATCAAAATATCCCAACTACTGAATCATCTTTACATTCCTGGCATAAATCCTACTTAGTTAAGGTGTGCTATGGACTGGATTATATCCTCCTCAAATTCATATGTAGAAGTCCTAACCTCCAATGTGATGGCATTTGGAAATGGGGCCTTTGGGAGCTGATTAGATTTTCATGAGATCATGAGAATGGCACCCTCACTTTGGTATTAGTGCCCTTATAAGCAGAAATACCACAGAGCTTGCTGTCTTTTTCTCCTTGCCTTGTGAGGACACATCAAGGAAGTGGCTGTCTATAAGACAAGAAAAGAGGTCTCACCAGAAACAGACCATGCTGGCATCTTAACCTTGGACTTCAAGCCTCTCGAACAGTGAGAGAATAAATTTCTGTTGTTTAAGCCACCTAATCTATGGTATTCTGTTATGGCAGCCCCAGCCGACCAAGAAAGAACTCCTCATGCTTGACTGCCTTGAGCTGGGACATCAGTCTTTTCCTGCCGTCGGACTCTAGCTGAAACATTGGCTTCTCTTGGATCTTGAGTCTGCTAGCTTTCAGACTGGAAATTACACCACTGGTTCTTGGGCCTTCAGACTCAGACTGGAACTACACTTTCCAGCTTTCCTGGGTCTTCAGATTGCTGACAGAAGTTCCTGGGACTTGTCAACCTCCATGATTGCATGAGCCAATACCTTTTGATAAATGTGTGTGTGTGTGTCTATCCTATTGGTTCTGTTTCTCTGGAGAATCCTAACTAATACAAGGTGTATTGCCCTTTTAATACATTCCTGAGTGTACCTGCCGGTGGTTTATTTATACACTGTTAACTTCTGTTGTTCTGTAGTTTTTGTATTTATGTATACCCCTTTTAACATTAGGCTTTGGCACTGGGTTCTTGTTAACCTTGTAAAATTAATTGGAAATTTCACCCTTTTCTCTTTGCTTGGAGCAGTTTAAATAGCAAAGAAAGCTGTATATGTTTCTTGCAAGTGTGCTGAAATTTTCTTCAAAAATCATCTGAGTCTAGCATGCTTATTATGAATAATTCTGTGACAAATTTGTTTTGGCCATGCCACACGTCTTGTGGGATCTTAGTTCCCCGACCAGGGATTGAACACAAGCCACAGCAGTGAAAGCACTGAGTCCTAACCACTGGACCACCAGGGAATTCCCTGTGACAATTTTTAATACTATTTATTATTATGTCTTCCATAGTAATTTTCCATTCAGGTTTTCACCTTCTTTGAGTCCATTTTAATAATTTTTTAATTTCCTCAGAAAATCATCCATTTCATCCAGAATGTTTATTCGGATTAATTTGTACATGGTGATTTCTTTAAAAATTTTTTATCTCTTCTTTTTATATGATGATATTCCCTAGCATTGTGTATTTGTATGAACTCTCTTTTTCTCTCTACCACAATTATCACCAGGTTTGGATATCTGGTTAAATTTGTATAACTGGTTGAGTTTATACACACTAGTATTTTGAATAAAACTAATTTCTGCCCCTGTTCTTAATGGTTGTATTTTTTAAATTTTTGCCCTCATTTTTCTTCTCCTTATTTTTTACAATTGATTTTCAGCCCTTTTTCTAATTTCTAGAATTGAAAAATTATTATTTTCAAACTTTCTCAAGTTCTAAAGCATTTCTAGTTCTATTTAGGCCTGTGGATTTGCCTTAAGTTCAGGTTTGGCCGTGTCCCATAGATTTAATTTGTAATACTCTCACGGTTGTTAATTCCTAAATAGACTAATCTGTACAGAACTAACTTTAAAAAAACTTTCGAAAATTCTTTTAAAAATCCTAAGGAAAGAAAATTAAAGTATTAAGGGTACCTGTTTGGAAGAGGAATGAGGGCCAAGAGTTGGGAGATGGGGCAGGAGGAAAATAATATAAATCACTATGTCAATTTGTGCTGTCCATAAATGTTTGGTGAACGGGTAAATGTTCTGCCCATACTTGAGACCTTGATTTTGAATCATATGGCAACACTTCTTTTCAGGCTATATAAGTGTCTGGTTTGAGAATCTTCAATCTAATCTTTTCCTGTTGCTTTCTTATTTGAAGGGTATAGAAAATTCTTGGTTCACAAACTCTCTCTCAAAACTTTTTAGATACTGGTCTACCATTTCCTGGTATTTAGTATGAAATCAATGAAAATCCCAATAATAATAAGATTTTATTTTCCTTTTTATCTATTTTTTTCTGACTATATATTAAAGGGTAGATTTTTATCCCTGTAATTTAAAAATTTCACCAGAACATTTGAATTTCATTTATGAGAAAGACTTCAAATTGTTGGTCCCTTTTTATAAATATAATGTTCTCTCTAATCTCATTGCAATTTAAAATAAAAATTTTCTGATATTTACTCCTATATCTGGATACAAGTCCATATCAAATTGTACTTCTGCTCTAGTCCCCTTTTTATGTGACGATAGGTCTTTTCATAACTCTAGTGACATTTTGTTTGTCCACTCTTACCAAGATGAGGTTTATGTTTCTCCAATATTGTGAGTGCAAATGGGCTCTGTCAGTTTCAGAGGAACCTGTTTCTATTATTGTAGTCCCAGACATTGTGAGAGACATTTTCTGGAGTTTCACTGTAATATTTTAAGGAAGAGATGGCCATAAAAGGTATGGCGAGAGCTGCCCTCCAGGGGTTTATTTTCCATGTGGTGTGGAGTAGCCATGCAGAGACTAGTGGATGTTGTTCTCCCCCTTCTCCAAGTGGCATGACTGCAGTACTCAGGACTCTACTGGCTCCTGCAGAAATCAACTGGCATTCCTTACCATGCCATACATGCCAGCTGCTGGCTAGGGATGCAGTCCATGGTCAGTAGCTTAGAAAATTTTCTCATTTATTTATGAAATATTTCATGAGTACCCACAATATAGAAGTTACTGGTTAGGCATTGAGATGGAGCAGTGATTAAAAGAGACTTGGTATTATCCCTTTCAGTAGAGGAGACAGATATTAAGCATGTAATTATTCCATTCATTTTTTAAAACAAATACTTTTTTAACTATGGAGCTTATAGGAGAGTTCAAGAATGAGGACATAAATATGGGAATCATTAAGTTATAGGGTAATTAGATCATGGTAAGGGATGCTATTGCTAAGTAGAGAGTATAAAGTGAAAACATAAGAGGGGCTAGGACCAATATTTAAGGAATTCTAACATTTAAAAGTCTGGTAGAGAAGGGTAAATTAGAAACTAAGAAGAACTGGTCAGAGAAGTAGGAGAAAACTTCTGATATGTATTTCAACTAAACAGAATGCCTGAGTTATTTGCTTTCTCAACACTGGTTCCCTACTTAACCTTGCTGACAAAGCTCAGCTTGGTTTGGAGTAGCCATGTTCCCAGTCCCAAGTGAGATACCCACTTTCTTAATCTCCCTTATATGTAGCCATGTAACACAGTTCTGGCCCATGACAATGAAGTCTTCTGCAGGATTTTTGGAAAGCTGTTGTATTCTGATTTTTTAAAAGAAGGAAAGGGGCTTCAGAAGTTGCTGGTGCTGCTCTTTGTCCTTGCTTCTTCTTGTCTTGAAGACAGACTAGTTCTCCAGATCTTCAGCAACCACCTCGCTACCCTGAGGTAATATGCATAGAAATAAAAGTCAACTCATTAAAACTAGGAAGGTTCGGATACTTTCTCAATGGGACTTTTAACAGCACAACAAATGTCAACAGCCACTCACCTTCAGATTTATTGTTAGATGAGAAGATTAAAGCTATTTTTGTTCTAGCCACTATAGTGGACTTTTCTATACTTTCAGTTGAACACATTTCTAATTAATAAAATTTCCATCTTAAATATAAACTTAAAATGGTTTCTCCACTATAAATATAATTGTACTTGATTTTGGAAAAGTAGAAAATATAAAGTCTGCATAATTCTGAAGTACTTTTTCTCTTTTTTCCAGGTTCATACTAAAGAATAAAAGAATAGCACAAAACAAAACAAACACAATCCTCCTGTTTTCATCTGATCTTCCTTGATAAAGGAACATTTTTTTTTTTTTTAGTTTTGCTACCAAATGTCCAAAACTTAGTCTCTTTTCAATAATCAAATGTTCATTGCCCATAGAGGCTGACCTAAGGAACAGTTTTCTGTGTTTTCTGACAAGGAGGGTAAGTGGAGAGGCTGCATCTAAGGAAATAACTGTGACTCCTCCTTACTTACAGATAGGAGGAATTGTACATGCCTGACTAGAGGGAAGCACAGTGGGAAGCCCATGGTTTTTTGACCAGACACACCAGACCAAGGACATTTAAAGTCAAACTTTTTCATATCTGATCCTCCCCCCAAAACTACTCTCTGCCCTTTCCTTTAAGACTTGCCCTAAAAATGTACTGTTGCAATCATTACTATTCAAGATTAAGGATATTATTTGACTCTTCTCTTCATATTTGAAGTTTTTACCTTTATGAGATTCTTACCACTTTGCAGGCACTGTGCTGACATCAAAGGTACAATGTCAAATAAGATATGAGCAATAATTTAAAAATCAGTGATAGAGAAAATAATCAAATGAAAATAAACCTGAAAGTTAAATAGAACATAAATTCTGCCTAAGAACCTTCCTGGGGAAAACAGACAAATGAAAAGAAATCAATAATTACAGTTTAATATGACAAATGATATGACAAAGGTCTGTGTGCACTTGAGCAGTGGTTCTCAAATTTTGCCTACTACTGAATCACCTAGAGGGTTTTTAAAAGTGCCACACTAATATAACACACTAATGAGAGGGTTTTTAAAAGTGCCACACTAAAGTAACACACTAATGAGAATCACTAGGGCTGGGACATAGGCATTAGCGCTTTTTTTTTTTTTTAACTTTTTAGATGATCTCAATATGCACCAAAGTTTGAGGACCAGTGCAATAGTGTCAATCCCGGCAAAATCAGGAACAATTAAGAAGTAGTTTAACAACATTATTATTTAAAATTAATATAAAATTTATGTCCAATGCAATAAGACATGAATTTGGATATTATTTAGAGCTGATATCACTGTCAACTATAAAAGCCAAGAGAACTGATGAACTATTAAAATTAGTGTGATGGTGCCCTGGAACCCGACCCTGCCTACAAGTGGGCTGGCACCAGCCCAGGGACCCTCAGATGGCCAAGAGCCACCACACCAAGCAAGTCCTAGCAGTTGACTGGGCTGAAGCCAGGCCCCACCTACCAGAGCACCCAGCAAAGTTGGCCCCACCACAACAGAAGGGCCCGTGCAGCCTACACGGGGGGCACAACTAGAGTATATAGCACTGGTGACCAGAGGAGAATGTGCCCCACAGAACATCTTCTACATAAGGCCACTTCTCCAAGATCAAGAAATGTAACCGACCAACCTAATACATAGAAATAAAAGCAGAGAACTGGGCAAAATAAGGAGACAGAGGAATATGTCAAAACCCCAGAAGAAGAACTAAGCAAAATGGAGATAAGCAATCTACCTGATAAAGAGTTCAAGGTAATGATCATAAAGATGTTCAACAAAATCAGGAGAAAATGGATGAACCCAGTGAAAAGTTTAACAAAAGTTTGGAAAATATGAAGAAGAACAAACAGAGCTGAAGAATACAATAACTGAAATAAAATTAGTATGGCAGCTTACCTAAATAGTCAAATACTAGAATCAGAGAAATTGGAACCTTCATACACTGCTAGTGGGAATGTAAAATGGTAAGCTGGCTTTGGAAAACAGTCTGGCAGTTCTTCAATGGTTAAACATAGAATTATGATACAATCTAACAATTCTATTCATAGACATATGCCCAAAAGAAATGAAAACATATGTCCATACAAAAACTTATATGTGAATATTTACAGCAGCATTATTCATAATAGCCCCAAAGTGGAAACAACCGATAAACGAAATGTGACATATTAATATAATAGAATATTATTTAGCAATAAAAAGGAGTGAAGTACTGATACATGTACAGCATGCATGAACTTTGAAAACATTATGCTAAGTAGAATAAGCCAGTAACAAAAGACCATATCTTGTTTGATTCTATTTATATTAGATGTCCTGAACAGGCAAATCTATAGAGACAGAAAATAGGTGAGTGGTTGCCTAGGGCTGAGGGAAATGGAGGGATTAGAGAATGATGGCCAAGAGGTATGGGGTTTCTCTTTGGGGTAATGAAAATCTAAAATTCATTGTGGTGATGAGTGCACAGTTCTGTGAATACACTAAAAACCATTGAATTTTATGCTTCAGATGAGTGGATATTAACTATATCTCAATAAAGCTGATTAAAAGGAATAAATATCTCAAAGAGAATAGCTTTCTGTTATAATGTAATAAATAATTATAATGAATTAAAGCTATATTTTGCTTATAGTTCTTCCAACAAAGAACTTTAAACAAAAGTTTATCTGAACTTTCAGAATGTAAAGAAACATGGCACTGCTTGGTTGAAGCAGGTGTGAGGAACCCAGAGTCCAGCCTGCTTGCCCCTGCCCTGTCCCTCCCTCCAAGGGACTCCTAAGAACAACAGGTCTTCAAAGAGTATGATTTAAAACCCACTGCTTTTTAAAATATAATGGAGGAGAAGACTTTCAAGATGGCAGAGGAGTAACACGTGGAGATCATCTTCCTCCTGACAAATACATCAGAAATGCATCAACATGTGGAACAACTCCTACAGAACACCTACTGAACGCTGGCAGAAGACCTCAGACTTCCCAAAATGCAAGAAACTCCCGACGTACCTGCATAGGGCAAAAGAAAAAAAAAAACAGAGACAAAAGAATAGGGACAGGACCTGCACCTCTGGGAGAGAGCTGTGAAGGAGGAAAAGTTTCCACACGCTAGGAAGCCCCTTCACTGGTGGAGACGGGGTGCGGGCGTGGGGGAGCTTCAGAGCCACGGAGGAGGGCACAGCAACAGGGGTGCAGAGGGCAAAGCAGAGAGATTCCTGCACAGAGGATCAGTGCCGACCAGCACTCACCAGCCTGAGGGGCTTGTCTGCTCACCCGCCAGGGCGCATGGGGGCTGAGAGCTGAGGTTTTGGCTTTGGAGGTGAGATCCCAGGGAGAGGACTGGGGTTGGCTGCATGAACACAGCCTGAAGGGGGTTAGTGTGCCACAGCTAACTGGGAGGGAGTCTGGGGAAAAGTCTGGAACTGCCTAAGAGGCAAAAGACCATTGTTTCGGGGTGCACGAGGAGAGGGCATTCAGAGCACCACCTAAATGAGCTCCAGAGACAGGAGAGAGCCACAGCTATCAGAGCAGACACTAGAGAGGGGCATGAAATGCTAAGGCTGCTACTGCAGCCACCAAGAAGCCTGTGTGCAAGGACAGGTCACTATCCAAACCTCCCCTCCCAGGAGCCTGTGCAGCCTGCCACTGCCAGGGTCCCATGATCCAGGGACAACATCCCTGGGAGAACACACAGCACTCCTCAGGCTGTTGCACCTTCATGCCAGCCACCGCAGGCTCGCCCTGCATTCCGTACCCCTCCCTCCCCCCAGCCTGAGTGAGTCAGAGCCCCCTAATCAACTGCTACTTTAACCCTGTCCTGTCTGAGCGAAGAACAGATGCCCTCAGGTGACCTACACAGAGAGGCGGGGCCAAATCCAAAGTTGAACCCCAGGAACTGTGCGAACAAAGAAGAGAAAGGGAAATTTCTCCCAGGAGCCTCAGGAGCAGTGGATTAAATCTTCGCAATCAACTTGATGTACCCTGCATCTCTGGAATACATGAATAGACAACAAATCATCCCAAAATTGAGGCGGTGGACTTTGGGAGCAACTGTAGACTTGGGGTTTGCTTTCTGCATCTAATTTGTTTCTGGTCTTATGTTTATCTTAGTTTACTATTTAGAGTTTATTACTATTGGTAGATTTGTTTATTGATTTGTTTTCTCTATTCATTTTTTTTATATATAGTTATATATTTTTTTTTCCTTTTTCTCTTTTTGTGAGGGTGTATGTGTATGCTTCCTTGTGTGATTTTGTCTGTATAGCTTTGGTTTTACCATTTGTCCTAGGATTCTGTTTGTCTGGGTTTTTTTTTCTTTTTTTTTTTAAGTATAGTTTTTAGTGCTTGATATCATTGGTGGATTTGTTGGTTGGTTTGGTTGCTCTCTTCTATCTTTTTCACTTTTTACTTTTTTAAATTTTTAATATTTTTTTATTTTAATAACTTTATTTTCTTTTTTCTTTCTTTCTTTTTTGTCCCTTTTCTTCTGAGCCGTGTGGCTGACAGGGTCTTCATGCTCCAGCCGGGTGTCAGGCCTGTGCCTCTGAGGTGGAAGAGCTGAGTTCAGGACATTGGTCCACGAGAGACCTCCTGGCTCCACGTAATATCAAATGGCAAAAGATCTCCCAGAGATCTCTAACTCAACAATAAGACCCAGCTCCACTCAATGACCAGCAAGCTCCAGTGCTGGACACCCTTTGCCAAACAACTAGCAAGACAGGAACACAACCCCAGGACAGATCATATCTTGGGTCACAAATCAAGCCTTGGTAAATTTAAGAAAATTGAAATCGTATCAGGTATCTTTTCCGAACACAATGCTATGAGGCTAAATATCAATTACAGGAAAAAATCTGTAAAAATACAAACACATGGAGGCTAAACAATACACTACGTAATAACCAAGAGATCACTGAAGAAATCAAAGAGGAAATCAAAAAATACCTAGAAACAAATGATAATGAAAACACGATGACCCAAAACCTATGGGATGCAGCAAAAGCAGTTCTAAGAGGGAAGGTTATAGCAATACAATATTGCCTTAAAACAAGAAACATCTCAAATAAACAACCTAACCTTACACCTAAAGCAATTAGAGAAAGAACAAAAAAAAAAACAAAGTTAGCAGAAGGAAAGAAATCATAAAGATCAGATCAGAAATAAATGAAAAGAAATGAAGGAAACAATAGCAAAGATCAATAAAACTAAAAGCTGGTTCTTTGAGAAGATAAACAAAATTGATGAACCATTAGCCAGACTCATCAAGATAAAAAGGGAGAAGACTCAAGTCAATAGAATTAGAAATAAAAAAGAAGTAACAACTGACAATGCAGAAATAGAAAGGATCATGAGAGATTACTACAAGCAACTCTATGCCAATAAAATGGACAACCTGGAAGAAATGGACAAATTCTTAGAAAAGCACAACCTTCCAAGTTTTAACCAGGAAGAAATAGAAAACATAAACAGAACAAACACAAGCACTGAAATTTACTGTGATTAAAAATCTCCCAACAAACAAAAGCCTGGGACCAGATGGCTTCACAGGCGAATTCTATCAAACATTTACAAAAGAGCGAACACTTATCTTTCTCAAACTCTTCCAAGACACAGCAGAGGGAGGGACATTCCCCAACTCATTTTACGAGACCATCATCACCCTGATACTGAAACCAGAGAAAGATGTCACAAAGAAAGAAAACAACAGGCCAATATCACTGATGAACATAGATGCAAAAATCCCCAACAAAATACTAGCAAACAGAAACAAACAGCACATTAAAAGGATTATACACCATGATCAAGTGGGGCTTACCCCAGGAATGCAAGGATTCTTCAATATACACAAATTAATCAATGTGATAAACCATAATAACAAATTGAAGGAAAAAACATATGATCATCTAAATAGATGCAGAAAAAGCTTTTGAGAAAATTCAACATGGATTTATGATAAAAACCCTCCATAAAGTAGGCATAGAGGGAACTTACCTCAATATAATAAAGGTCATATATGACAAACCCACAGCCAACGTCGTTCTCAGTGGTGAAAACCTGAAACCATTTCCACTAAGATCAGGAAAAAACAAGGTTGCCTACTCTCACCACTATTATTCAACATAGTTTTGGAAGTTTTAGCCACAGCAATCAGAGAAGAAAAAGAAATAAAAGGAATCCAAATTGGAAAAGAAGAAGTAAAGCTGTCACTGTTTGCAGATGACATGATACTATACATAGAAAACCCTAAAGATGCTACCAGAAAACTACTAGAGCTAATCAATGAATTTGGTAAAGTAGCAGGGTACAAAATTAATGCACAGAAATCTCTTGCATTCCTATATCCTAAGGATGAAAAATCTGAAAGAGAAATTAAGGAAACCCTTCCATTTGCCATTGCAAATAAAATAATAAAATACCTAGGGATAAACCTACCTAAAGAGACAAAAGACATGTATGCAGAAAACTATAAGACACTGGTGAAAAAAATTAAAGATGATATAAACAGATGGAGAGATATACCATGTTCTTG
This sequence comes from Lipotes vexillifer, assembly GCF_000442215.2. Lineage (NCBI taxonomy): Eukaryota > Metazoa > Chordata > Mammalia > Artiodactyla > Lipotidae > Lipotes > Lipotes vexillifer. The sequence continues at coordinate 204,041 of NW_006785406.1, read as the reverse complement.
GATTGGAATAATCAACTTTGTGAAAATGACTATGCTACCCAAAGAAATATACAGATTCAGTGCAATCCCTATCAAACTACCAATGGCATTTTTCACAGAACTAGAACAATAAATTTCCCAATTTGCATGGAAGCACAAAAGACCCCAAATAGCCAAAGTAATCTTGAGAAAGAAAAACAGAGCTGGAGGAATCAGCCTCCCTGACTTCAGAGTATACTACAAAGCTACAGTAATCAAGACAGTATGGACTGGCACAAAGACAGAAATATAGATCAATGGAACAAGATAGAAAGCCCAGAGATAAACCCACACCCATATAGTCACCTTATGTTTGATAAAGGAGGCAAGAATATACAATGGAGAAAAGACAGCCTCTTTAATAAGTGGTGCTGGGAAAACTGGACAGCTACATGTAAAAGAATGAAATTGGAATACTTCCTAGCACCATATACAAAAATAAACTCAAAATGATTTAAAGACCTAAATGTAAGTCCAGACACTATCAAACTCTTAGAGAAAAATATAGGCCAAACACTCTATGACATAAATCACAGCAAGACCCTTTTTGACCCACCTCCTAGAGAAATGGAAATAAAAACAAAAATAAACAAATGGGAACTAATGAAACTTAAAAGCTTTTGCACAGCAAAAGAAACCATAAAAAGACGAAAAGGCAACCCTCAGAATGGGAGAAAATATTTGTAAATTAAGCCATGACAAAGGATTAATCTCCAAAATTTACAAGCAGCTCGTGTAGCTCAATATCAAAAAAACAAACAACCCAATCCAAAAATGGGCAGAAGACCTAAACACACATTTCTCCGAAGAAGATGTACAGATTGCCAACGAACACATGAAAGGATGCTCAACATCACTAATCACTAGAGAAAGGAAAATCAATACTACAATGAAGTATCACCTCACACCAGTCAGAATGGCCATCATCAAAAAATCTACAAACAATAAATGCTGGAGAGGGTGTGGAGAAAAGGGAACCCTCTTGCACTGTTGGTGGGAATGTAAATTGATACAGCCACTATGGAGAACAGTATAGAGGTTCCTTAGAAAACCAAAAATGAACTACTGTACAACCCAGCAATCCCACTACTGGGCATATACCCTGAGAAAACCATAATTCAAAAAGAGTTATGTACCAAAATGTTCATTGCAACTCTATTTACAATAGCCAGGACATGGAAGGAAACTAAGTGTCCATCAACAGATGAATGGATAAAGAAGATGTGGCACATGTGGAATATTACTCAGCCATAAAATGAAATGAAATTGAGTTATTTGTAGTGAGATGGATGGACCTAGAGACTGTCATACAGAGTGAAGTAAGTCAGAAAGAGAAAAACATACCATATGCTAACACATATATATGGAATCTAAAAAAAAATGGTTCTGAAGAACCTAGGGGCAGGACAGGTATAAGGACTCAGATGTAGAGAATGGACTTGAGGACATGGGGAGGGGGAAGGGTAAGCTAGGACGAAGAGAGATAGTGGCATGGACATATATACACTACCAAATGTAAAATAGATAGCTAGTGGGAAGAAGCTGCATAGCACAGGGAGATCATCTTGGTGCTTTGTGACCATCTAGAGGGGTGGAATAGGAGGATGGGAGGGAGATGCAAGAGGGAGGAGATATGGGGAAATATGTATATGTATAGCTGATTCACTTTGTTATAAAGCAGAAACTAACACACCATTTTAAAGCAATTATACTCCAATACAGATGTTAAACAAAAAGAAATCTTAGGTTAAAATAATAAAAAAACTAATAGAAAAAAATATATGTAATGGAAATCTTTTTTTTTACAGCAACACCAACAAATAAAATAACTATAAACAACCTGAGCCATATAACAAAACTCTGAACATTTCACTGACAGATACATAGAAAGGCCTGAATAACAAATCTCTTGTATTTTGACCTTATTTGTTTAGAAGAGACAAGACTTTGGAGAAAACAAATTTTCTTAAGTTCAAAGCTTTTGGCATTTTTTTCTTTTTGGCCCTAAATATGAAATTTTAGAAGAGAAGAAGGGCATACTACCTTCACAGACCTCAAATATAACTGCAGGAGCAATTATGAATAACTGTAACTATATAACAAACACTTGATCCCCCTCACCTTGGTGTAGTTCCGGGATAAGTCAGAGCTGATATTTTTCAAAGCATACATTGCTACTATCATAGTCAATGTGGAATCATTAGATTTCAGGATCCAACTTAAGAATCTCACCTACTATTTTTCATCCTGCAGGCATAATTAAAAGGATATAGACTTAAGAGAAAGACAAATCTGGGTTCAAATCCATCCTTGTCACTTAGTTTTTTATCTGTAGAACGTGAACCATAATACCTGCCCTATAGGGTGTTTATAAGAACTAGAAGTTATGCATGTAAAACACCTAACATAGTGTTTAGCACTTGGTAGCACTTATAAAAATGGTAGATCTTACATTATTGTTGTTATTATTAGTTATAATTATAGTAATAAAAATAAACCTATTAACTAAAAAATAATTACATGAGCCTTAAATACTCTGACTAGAGAAGTGTTGCCAAAGTTCAATCAATGGAAAATATAGATTGAAACTTTGTTTCTCTATAAGATGCGCTTCTTTATGACAGATTTAACTTGTCTCTACACTTATATAAGATGCTCATGAGGTTGGGTGGGAGTTAAGAGGAAAGGATTTCAAAATCAGGTAAGCATGGGAAATGTTTTATACAGCCACACCCGCTTCTAACATTTTCAAGAACTGGGGCAGGTGATCAACTCTTTCAGGTTCCTGGAACATGGGACATTCAGTGCTAAAACGAGAAAGTCCCGAGCAAACTGGGACAGTTGGTCACCCTAAATGATGAAATTTATCATATATCTAAAAATATAGATTATAATCAAGCTAATAAACTGTTAAATATAGTATGTTCTATGCTTTCACCTTGACAAAGATACACTCAAAATGACATAGAAGACCAGGTTCACATTTAGAAATTCTGGACCACTGGGAGTTTTTACAGCAGAACATGGTTGGGTAAAGAGAGATAGTCCCCAGTTTGTGGCCTTACCGCCCCCCCACATTTTTATCCTACAAGGCCAAGAGGCCTACAGACACTCCAACCTGTGCACTCATATCCCAACCACACCTTTCTCCAAACAGCTGCCCTTTGCCTCAGGCCCACTGGTGGAGAAACTTGCTCTCTGAAGTGGCCATTCAGGTTCTAGAAGCTAGTTTGGACCACCTGAGTGGTATATTCCAGGGTCCTAGTAACTGGAGTGTGGTCTAGAAAGAGGGGTGGGCTGTGAGTGGGCACACATCCTTGGTTCTGGAGACTCCTTACCCCTCTAAGAGGGGACCCAGGGAAGTAGCCATCTTGTTCCATTCTTAGGGCAATGTTGCATACTGCAATTTTGCCTCTGGAAGGTACATAATTCAAATTAACATATGAAGTGTTTTTAGAAGTTCTCAGTAAAGAAATTTGTTTAACTTTATTTCTCCCAGCATTGACTAATTTATATAACCCAAGAGTTCCCTTTTTACATACAGCCTATTAACATCATATCAAATATACTTAGAAAATACTAATGTTGAGAAAGAAACATGGTCAAACTCACCTACACCTCCAGTCACAATCCAATGATGTTAAGTAGTGGCTCATAGAAAAGGCCAGAAAGAACTTGACTTGTTTTTATTGATTATTTTAACTCTTCCCTGCTTGTCTTTGCAAACAAGTATCTTAGGAGTTCAGGGATAATTTACATCTCAGAAATGTTGCTGTAGCATTATCTTGCAACCCTCAACCTGACCCTCACTGATATCTAGAACAACAGATAAACACAGCATAATAACTATGAGTAATAAATACTGAAAGCTTCACAAGATGGCCAGAGTAAGGCTGAGGGGTAAAACACCATGTATCCTGGTTTGATTTTTTTAAATCATTGGAGAGCTTAGAAATCACTAATCAAAAAAAAAAATTAGAGGAAGTGTTCTGGTTCCAGGTAAGATGGAATAGGTACACTCCTCCTGTCTCTATAATGATCAGAAAACCTGAATAGAATGCATGGAGAGCAGGTATCTGTGGTCTCTGTAACTAGTTACGTAATAGGCAGATTGAGGAAGAAGACTCAAAATACCACCAAAGCAGCAGTAAGTTTACTGTTTGTTTTTCTTTTGGCCTGAACTCAACATAGCCCCAAACCTAGAAGTGGGCACCAGGGCACAGACAGAGAAAGCTTCAGGAAAATCCCTCAATCTCTGGCTCAAAGAACAGGATAAAGGAACTCCTAAAACTCAGGGCCAGTAGAAGAAACTCCAATTTTTTCCCTTCTTTTCTGTGTTCTCTGTGCCCCCACTACCAACCTATCTCACAGTGGCAGCAGCAGTGGCATGAAGCGGAACTCGAAATGGCAAAAATTTTGAGGGTGACCTTCCTCTCCAATTAGAAGAGATTCCCCAAAGGAGTAAGAACACTCTCAAAACTTTTTTCCTCTCCCTATCATCCTACCATTTGGCCTGAGATGTGACATCATCATTGGAAGTGGACATCTGAGCGGGATTATAAAGCTGCAACCTTCTGGCCAGAGGGTCAAAAAGGGAGAATCTTGGGAAACCAGAAAATACCAGGGAGATCACAGAGTCAGAGGAGCTCAGAAAATTGACTTCTTAAAGTTGTTTATGAAATCCTGGGCTTACATGAGTGATGCATGCATTGATTTGACCCTAAACAACATACCTAGACTTTGACAACTGAATTACAGGATAGACCCCAGAGTGGCCACTGAATAACACACACACAGGGCAGATCTGAAGAGCATAACAAATGCTTTGTAAATTGAACTGACATTGGAACCCATAGATGGTAGATCTGAAGTTGTGGCCTCAATACCTGCTAAGACAAAAATTTCAACTCTCTCCATATAATTTAGACAAAATGCCGAATCTCAAAACATAATATTAAAATGTCCAGGATATACAAGAAGAACAAGGAAAATCTTAACTCACATGGAAAAAGAAAATCACAAAACCAGTGTCAGATGGCACAGAGGTTGGAATTATCTGACCATGACTATTATAAAAATGTGCCAAGACTTCTACTTCTGGGAAGATAGAGTAGGTGTACTTTTTTCTGTTCCCCCAACTAAGTACAGCCAAACACCCTGGACATTATATAAAACAATGATAAGTAGGCCATGGAAGGTAGAGAGAAGGAAGAGAATTGGCTAAGGATCTTGGGACCTGAGGAGGTAAGTTCCTTGGACTTTCTTTTTGTCTCATATATCCCACTGGGTATTAAAGAAGCCAACAAACTATAAATGCCAATGGGCACAGACAAAAAAAACAACAACAATGACAACAAAAGCCTGCTCTCTCTAGTCAAAGGACCAGGAACACCTACAAAAGTCTATAGCTAACTTCACACTTAATGATGAATGAATACTTTTCCCCCAAATCAGGAACAAGGCAAGGATGTCTGTTCTCACCACTGTCATTCAACATGGAACCCCTAGCCAGGTCAATAAAGCAAAAACAAGGAAGGAAGAAATAAAATTCCCCATATGCAGATGACATAAATGTCTACATAGAAAATCACCAAAGGACTTCCCTGGTGGCGCAGTGGTTGAGAGTCAGCCTGCCGATGCAGGGGACACGTGTTCGATCCCTGGTCTGGGAGGATCCCACATGCCGCGGAGCAACTAGGCCCATGTGCCACAACTACTGAGCCTGTGCTCCAGAGCCTGCGAGCCACAACTACTGAGGCCCGCATGCCTAGAGCCCATACTCTGCAACAAGAGAAGCCACCGCAATGAGAGGTCCACGCACCGCGGTGAAGAGTGGCCCTCCGTTCGCTGCAGCTAGAGAGAGCCTGCGCGCAGCGGTGAAGACCCAACACAGCCAAAAATAAATAAATTAATAAATAAATTAATTGAAAATAAAAGAAAATCAACAAAAAAATTACAAAAAAGGGCTTCCCTCGTGGCGCAGTGGTTGAGAGTCCGACTGCCGGTGCAGGGGACACGGCTTCAAGCCCTGGCCCGGGAAGATCCCACATGCCGCGGAGCAGCTAAGCCCATGTGCCACAACTACTGAGCCTGTGCTCCAGAGCCCGCAAGC
>NW_006785406.1:184260-197771 GCF_000442215.2 Lipotes vexillifer | reverse complement strand
AGCCATGGCCACTGAGCCTGTGCGTCTGGAGCCTGTGCTCCGCAACGGGAGAGGCCACAGCAGTGAGAGGCCCGCGTACAGCAAAAACAAAACAAAACAAAAAATTACAAAAAAAAAAAATATCCTAGATGTATACATGTAAGTCCAGGATGGTGCAGGATACAAAAATCAGTTGTACTTTTATATGCCAGCAATGAACATATAGAAACCAAAATTTAAAATACAATTCTACTTATAGTCAAAATAAAAGAAAATCCTTAAGTGTAAATCTAACAAAATATGTACATGGCTTGAATGCTGATGAAAGAAATAAAAGACAAATAAAATGGAGAGACAAATCTTGTTCATAGCTTGGAAGATTCAACATAGAAAGGATGTCGATCCTCCCCAAACAATATATAGTTTTAATGCAATTCCCATCAAAATACCAGCCAGGTTTTTTGTAGTTATAGACAAGACCACTCTAAAAGTCATATTTTAGAGAAAGAAACTAGAATAGCTAAAAGTTTTGAAAAAGAAGAATAAAGCAGGAGGAACCACTCTATCCAATTTTAAGACTTACTGTACAGTTACAGTAATCAAGATTGGTATTGGCAGAGGGGAGGGATAGACACTTAGATCTATGGGATCTGCTAGGTCTAGTTGCTATAACCAGTGCTGGAAAATGTTTCTAGGGGGAATCTGAGACCAAAATAAATGATACCCTATCCTCCCCCCAGTCCTTAGCAAACTCTGTGCAATCTGGCCCAAATTTCTTAATGTACCATCTATAATGATCCCTGCCACCAATCTTTGTGTCCATTAAGTAAGGAAATGTTTATAAACAACTTGCTCATTCCTAGTGGTGACAGAGGGAGTTCCCTGGTGGTCCAGTGATTAGGACTCAGCACTTTCCCTAGTGGTGACAGAGGAGCCTTCAGCCTTTGAGCACATCAACTGGACTTGCCCAGGGACCAGGCCAAGAACACCAGGTCTCAGTAAGGGTCTCTGGCTTGGCCTACGCCTTCTGAGCCTTCCTGGCATGAGGCAATGGTGATTCCACAGGTCTGGCCAGTCCAGGTGCTAGGTGAATCTGAACAATGTTAACTGATGAAGAAAGTTGCTCAGGTAACAATGATGGGATCCATGTGTCATAGTACATTGTGTGTATGTGTGTATGTGAGTGGATGGCTACTGGTATGAGTTTCCTATTGCTGCTACAGCAAATTACTATAAACTTGGTGGCTTAAAACAACACAAATTTATTATCTTATAGTTCTGGAGGTCAGAAGTCTTAAAGGAGTCTCACTGGGCTAAAATCAAGGTGCCAGCAGGGCTGCATTGCTCCTGGAGCGTCTAATAGAGAATACATTACCTTGCCTTTTCCAGTCAAGAGAGGCCACCTACATTCTTTAGCTTGTAGCCCCTTCCTCCATCTGCAAAGTCAGTATCACAGCATATTCAGATCCCCCTCTGACTCTGACACTGACTTTCCTGTCTCCCTCTTTCACTTATAAGGACCTTTTGATTACATTGGGTCCATCCAGATAAACAAGGATAATCTCGGCATCTCAAGGTCAGCTGATTACCAATTTTAATTCCATTTGCAACCTTAATTCTCTCTTGCCAATTGCAAGTTCTGGCGCATAGGATGTGAATATATTTGAGGAACTACTATTCTGTCTACCACACTACTAATGAGATTATTTCAGTAAATTTGCTTCACAAACAGTTACTCAATATTTTAAGACCTCCCCCCAAATCTGTGCATTTCTCTGCCCTGGGAGTTTACACAATTTTTGTGGTTCTCCCAACCACATCCTCAACCAGTCAAAGGCAGTGCTTCTCAAAGTGTGGCACCCAAATCAGTACCAGCATCCCATCACCCTGGAACTTGTTACCAATGCAGAATCTCAGCCCCACCCCAGACCTGCAGGTTCAGAAACTCTGGCTAGGTGGAGCCCAGCAATCTATGTTTTAACAAGCTCTCCAGGTGATTCTGATGTATACACGTTTAAGAACCACTGGGCTGGAAACTATTAAGCCTAGAGGCTTCTTACACTGCATCTAAAATATAACTCTAAAATACATTGCTTTCAAACCAGAATTGCTTTTAATATCTACTGTGCAAACAAGTTCTGCCACTGTGAAAACTCTCTTCTATTATCCAGGATGAAACAGAGCAAAACACAGTACACACACCACGAAGAAAAATTCACCAAAATATTGTTTTATTTTTTCACCTGGTAGAAAAATTGATGGGTTTTTTTCCAGTAGACTTTTTTATGTTTCAAAATATTTTATAATAAACATATATTACTTTAGAGTGGATAAGAAATAGATCGCAAAATGGAAGGAACAATTTGTAGCGGGTCAAGTACCAGCGAGAAACACATAACCAAAACTCCTCTTCAGCTATTTCAAATAATCAGGACAATCAAACAGTAATAATAACTTGACTGATTCTGTCTCTTTCAGTCCCTGAAGAGTCTCAGCTCTTTATTTGATCACTGTGTGCACTACCCATGGTCTTAATGGGTCAGCATAGAGCAGGACAATTCATTTTAGAAGAGGAGAAACATCTAGAGATCCTCAGAGGAAAGAAGCCCATACCTCCTGAATGCATCCAGTCTTAGATGATGCCAAGGCACCCACTGACACCTTTGCTCTGCACTCTGATAAGCTCGAGACCAACAACTTCCCCTCGGTCCCACTCACAATCTAGCAACGTGCAGCACCCCCGCCCCAGATTTTTTTCCCAAAGCAGACAATGTGGCATTGTGATTAGATATAAACTGAAAGTGTATTTCCTGCCCTTCAGTAATTACACTGCCTTACGGTAGCATTATTCAGTGTGAAGCCTTATTATGCTGCAGAATGAAATTCTGTATAATTTTCTTCTCCAATGCACAAATGGAAATCATATTTTGGTCTGAGTTGGGAAGAAAGGCTCAGTTATCACTTGTGAGCGTGGTGTTATTTTCCCCAGAATTAAAAAATCCATCTGGGTGTCCGACCTCGCTCACCCAGCTGCCTCTCCATTCAGTCTTTTGTATGCAGATGAACCTTATCAATTTCCACCGCCTCAAAAGCCCGCACCCAGCTTGCTGCCTCCCCCTGGTCCGCGCGGCTTTAATGGAAATGCATGAGGCTTTTTTTTTTCCTTTGATGTCTATGCAATATACGCATGTGGATAAAAACCTGTGCTTTTATTTAGGGGGAGGGAGAGGGGGTTCAAATCAAAGTTAAAGTCTACCCTATCGCGCCTCTCTGGCGATTAGCGGAGGAGAGAAAAGAAGAGCAAATCCAACACAGAAGCTGTGAAACTGGGGTTATTCGGATTATTGACTAACAAATAAAGGGGCATGGGATGTCACATTTGTATTCTAAGGGTTTTCATCCCGCCGCAGGCCTCATCAACAACTTAGTGGAGTGCTACTAAATCCCGTGTGTTAACACGCGGACCCCGGTGGCTCCTTGTGATTAATGCGTTAATTGCAGCTCCCTCAGGCCTAGCGCTGGTTGTGTCAGTAATTCACTTAAGGCCAATTCGCCCCTGAGTTATTCTACAGTCTAGTGTAAACAACGCGCGAATAACACCACTCAACCGTTTACCGGATCCGGTTGCTGTTTCCCAGCCTATTAGCAACTTCCAATGAATGATTCATCCTCCAGTGACAAAGCAGAGCCGGGGATTGTCTGAAACCTCCAGGACTACAGGAGTCGATCAAAACAGCCTGGCTTTCACCAGGCCCGGGGACTCACGTGCCTCTCGGAAATGCAGCTTGGCCAGCGCAGGTCTACACAGTACAAAGTAAACCACCGTTGTTTCAAAGAAATGCCTAGAAAACTTAGGCAACGACCCTCCTTATTCGCCCAGGTAAATCATTCAGAAAGAAGACGGATAAACAAACAAAAACAGATTTTCTTTGGCTCCAAGTATCCCACCAACTCATTACATTTGTGACAGTCTGTTTGATTCTGCTGACTGAGATTGGATATTGCGACCTAATGATGCAATTTATGTGAACCCTGAGTTTAGAGTTAAGAATGTGGTGGCCCCCTAAACTAGCCAGAACTGGGCTGGGTGAACCTGACTGAGCAGCTTAGCAGCTTGACTCCAAAAAAGTGGTCATGGTACTCATTCTGTTTGCCTAACAAGATTGTTATAAGGATTTTAAAGTTATGATAGAAAAAAAAAAGTACGTTTTCAAAACCTACAAATAATGTAATGTAAGCACGAATTAAATGGGGAATTAAGGCTCTTACTGATTAATATGCTAAAATAACATATCTTTGATTTGTAGCACTTTAAATTTCACAGAGTAGTCATATATATGGGTATGTATAGTGAGAAATTTCAAGCGTACAGAACTGGCAAAACAAATATTTACCTACTTTTTAAGATCAGAATAATCGGGTTTAAGGAAAGAACTAGGAACCTCAGGGTTAAACTGACTACTCCCAGCTGGCCTCATCCAAGTCTGCCTGACAGGAAAAATTGTTTCAAAAAGAAACAGGGAGGTCCATTTTATCTTTGGCTCTCTGTAATTTGAAGAAAGTTTCCTCAAGGGGAGCTGACATCTCTCTTCTTACAGTCCCCACTCATTCTTCCTAGCTGTGCTCCTTGGGATCCCAGAAAATAAGTCTCTTTCTCCAAGTTAGGGAGACTCAACCCCACAAATGAAAGAATCATTATGTCTTGGAGAAGGTTCTAGAAATCAGACTTTAGATCAGTGAACAATAAAAACCATTGTATTCCCCCCCTTTTTTTTCTTTCTAAAATTTAAAAGTAAACACACTTATGGTTAAAAAGAAAAAAAGTTCTAAAGAACACAAGTGACAGGAAATATTCCTAAATACACCACCCCACCCAATATTCCATTTCCACTGCCCCAAAGCAACCTCTACTAACAGTTTTTTGAGTAGCCTTCTAGCAATTTAAGGGCAATTTGCAAATTTACAAGGATACACACACACAAAAAGTTGGATAATATTGGGCACTTTTTTTGCAACATTTTTACCGAACTGTGTCTTGGACATCTGAGCATAATAGTGCATGTAATATACCAGGGTGTGTACTGGAAAAGTAGTTGTGATAGACTTTTGTGTCTAAATTCTGATATGAGATAAGCCAATAGTTTTTTCTTTCCCTTTTTTTCTTTAAAGGAAGACATTAAAAAAAAAATACCCTAAAGATAAGTTCCATGTTTTCTTCAGTACAATTTTTTTTTTTTTAATTTTACAGCATGTCATTTGCGGAATTTAAAAACATAGGCATACAAAAGCCTTTTACAAGGTTGAAAATATACTAGAGTGCTGACTGACCCATGACAAGGGCTGGGGAGGGGACAGGATGCAGGCAGCAGAGTTGAAGGGCAAAGGGAAAAAATGAAAGTGAGAACAAATGACAAATTGAGGGGCCTTGCATGGGCCAGTGGGAGTGTGCTGTGCACTGAATAATAGTTATTTGTCATTAGGGTTGCTAGTCTGATAAAACAATTGGGTGGCTTCTTACAATATCTCTCTTTTCCTTCCCAGTGTTTTTGAATAATTTATATGACATGAAAATTATCTGTTCCTTGAAAGTTTGTAAGTCTAATCCTTAACATTGTCTGGACCTGGTACCCTTTTAATAGGTCATTGTTTTATTACTCTTCCAAAGTCTTCTATGATTATTGTTGTAGTCAGATTTTCTGTTTTCTAAGCAAATTTTTATGATTTATATTTTTCCAAGCATTTTAATTTTGTCCACAGTATTTTTAATGTATTGGTATAAAGTTTTGCTTTATAATTTTATTTTCTATATATCTGTAGCCATATCCCTTTTAAATTTATGTTGTTTATTTTACCTTCTCTCTGTTTTCCTTAAGTGGGCAGAAGGAAAATTATTTTTCCTCCTCCACAGGATTTGCCAAATATTTGTATATTTTATTAATCTTTTCAAAGAATCAGCTTCTGTTTGTATTCATCTCCTCTATTTTTGATATTGTAATTTAACAATTTCTGATTTTATTTTTATTAATTATTTTTCCTAATTTATTTGAGATCATTTTGTTTTATTATTTTTCTAGCTTCTTAAACTGAAAGCTTAGTTAATAGATTTTCATGGTTTTTGTGTTCTAGTAAATGCATGTAATACTATGCCTACTCCTCTGTCTCTGCCCAATCCATAGACTTTGATGGGTGTGTTCTTAATTTTGTGCATTTGCAGAGTTGGTAATAACCATTTTTTACTTCCTTTTCTGTTACAAAATTATTTAGAAGCATGATTTTTAAGTTTCCTGGACAAAGCTTTCTTTTGGTTGTTAATTTATATTTCTACTGCCTTGTGATCAATAAATACAAATCATATGATTTTTGTTTTCTGGAGTTTATCAAGATTTCTTTTATAACCTAAAACATGATAACTTTTTATGAAAGATTTTTTTGTGTTTAAAAATACGTTTTCTCTGTTGGAGTAAGTTAAGCTATACAGTTAATTATGTCATTCTATTTCTCTACATACTTTAATTCATTTCATTTTTTTTCTATGACATCTAATGATTGTGAGCACAGTAAGTTAAGGTTTCTCACTGTAATTATGGATTTATCAATTGATCCTTGTGTTTCTGTGTTTTCTCTTTGCTGTGAGCTAATGCTGATGACCTATCCCCCAATTTCCATTAGATGTGTGTTGGCACATGTGCCATGCATCTTAATTTTTATTTCATATTTTTGCTTTCCAGGAGAATTTCTCAGCTTGGTCTTCAAGCTTACTCACTTGTTCTTCAGCTGTCTCCATCCTATTATTCAGTCTGTTGAGTTTTTATTTCAAAAATCAAAATTTTAACTTCCAAGCCTCTAGGTGGTTATCATGAATATAATATCCTTTATGCCTCTCTAATGATTTTAATTATCCTTATTCTAACATCTTATTCTTTTTGTTCTTAATTAGCCCAAGTTCCTGATATCAGCTCATCTACTTGTTGAGTTTGGTACTCACTTTCATAGTTTTGGCTTCCCTCAGATATTTAATGAATCTTGGTTGTGTGTTCATGTCTGTATTTTCGATTCCCTTTAGCCTACAGGTGAAAGCCTGCCTCCAAAGGTTATTGGAGAGGCATGGAACACACACTGGGCAGTGTGACCCAGTTAGTTGGGTTCCTGAATATTGGAGCCTCTCTGGGAGCACCAACCTCCTGAGGTGCTGTCCTTCCTCTCTGGGCAAAAGCCCACCCTCCCCATGCTGCCTGCCTTGACAGAAGAGAGAAGGGTAGGGAGTTGAAGACGTTTCTCCTGCCAGGTGAGGCTCCCACTCTGGACCCAGCAGCGCTCCTGTTCTGAGGATCTGGCCTCAGGAGGCTTGGGGCTCCCCACCAGCCACACCCTCCTTTGCTGCCATGCTTTTCTGCAGACATTTCCTGCTTCTGTCTGATTTCACCTACCTTTCATCTCTCTGAGATTCCCCTCTAGTTTTGGATGCATCCATGAAACCTCTTATTTTCCACTCTGGTTGTGGGTGTTTTTTTCCAAGAACTATCCCCTTTTTCTATCATTTCCTCAGATTTGGGTAAGGATCAGTCTGCAGTGTGTGCTCAACTGTCCTCTTTGGCAATTAATTTAAAATTGCCTACTGACTATTGGCCATGAAAAGGCACCTCCCCTAGACAGTACTTCCACATCCCTGAAACTGTGGTAAAAAGATGGGTCTTGTGATTGATGCTGGATGAAGTGTGGGGAGAATGAACTCTTGTGGTTGTTGAACATGCATTCTTAGGGAAAGAACATGCATTTACCAGAATACCAGTGTTTAAAAAAAATTTTTTTTTGAATACCAGGTGATTGATATTCACTTCTGTTCCCTGGGGACTGCTGTAAGGAGGAGTCTTAGAGGGCTGGGCTTCCTGGGCTATTCTAGGAAACAGCTGCTCCTATTTGAATAAGAGAGGCAGAAGGGAGGACCCGTCTATTTACAGGTCAACAGCAGCCTAGATATCTGATGTCTTGTGGAACTAATTCCTAATTGGGGCAGTGTTTGTCAACACTGACAGGACCCTAATACACTGTAATCGCTCCAGCCACAAGCTCAGATAGAGATCTTAATCTCCACACTGTCCCCTTCACACAGCAGCAGCCCTGCTGCCCACCCCCTCCTTCCCCATTCTTGGCTCTGTCTCTCTCCATCTCTTTTCCCTCCACCCTGACCCCTTTTTGTACCGTTTTTGTACTTCTCTGTGACCACCTCCCTTTGTCTCTTTTTCACAGTCTGGTTCTTTCCTTCCTTCACTCTTTGTAGGGTCTTGGATCTCCCTCTCCATCCTTCTAGCTCTTGTTCCTTTGTCTTTCTCATAAACACCCATCAGATTTATTTATTTATTTATTTGTTTGTTTGTTTGTTTGTTTGTTTGTTTATTGGCCATGCTGCACGGCATGTGAGATCTTAGTTCCCTGACCAGGGATCAAACCCGTGACCCCTGCAGTGGAAACGCCAAGTCTTTTTTTTTTTTTTTTGCGGTACACAGGCCTCTCACTGTTGTGGCCTCTCCCATTGCGGACGCGCAGGCTCAGCGGCCATGGCTCACGGGCCCAGCCGCTCCGCAGCATGTGGGATCTTCCCAGACTGGGGCACAAACCCGTGTCCCCTGCATTGGCAGGCGGACTCTCAACCACTGTGCCACCAGGGGAGCCCGGAAGCGCCGAGTCTTAACCACTGAACTGCCAGGGAAGTCCTAACATCCATCAGATTTGAATTCTCAAGAGTTCCCAGAGAGTTTAGGCCACATTTAATTTTAACATGTCGATAGTTCTCAATTCATTGTCAACAATCTCTGAAATTGTTAAGAAAGAAAATTACACTTTGGCAAATTTTCACAAATAGAAGCAGAGGCTTAAGATAAATGTATGTGGCAAAAGGGAAGAGAGTGACATTTTTGATCCTTGACGAGTATATTTTGCTAATTCGGCAAAATAACTGTCTCCCCTTAGCTAGTGTCCTTGTTGGTAGTGTCTGTCACACAACCTGAACCAGGCCTGGGAGCAGCACGTTTACAAGAGAGCCAGGCAAACAGGAGGCACTGCAAAATCAGGGTGAAGCCCGTCTGTTAAATACCTGCACCAAGAGACCACATGGGTACCGTCCCAGTTCCAAGAAGGTCTGGAGAAACCTGGGTAAAAAGCAGTTGGCCAAGTGGTCACTGCAGTTGTAGGCACTGTAAGCAGATCCAGGTGAGGAGTTGAAGGATTCATTCCATTTCATTCCATGTTCAGTTTTGTCTCCCAAATAGCCTGTTGACACTTGAGTGACACTGTTAGACCTGAGTCCAAAGCTGATCACTTCGTCTAGATTATTGCTAGAAACTTTCATCTCTCTGTGTCCTCAGACTCCTTCTTGGAAATGTTCTTTCGGAAGATTCATTGTTCTCACCCTTAGGGTCTCAGTTCAAATATTGTACCTCTCCAGAGATATGAAACCCTGAGCACTGTAACCGAAGTATTAGTAGATCTCCATACTCCAGTTACTCTTTATCCTTAACCTGTTTATTTTCTGCATGGCACTTATTACAAACTGCCATTATCTCATTTGTTTATTTCTCTCCAGAAGCATGAGCTTCATGAAGGGAAGGACTGTCTCTTCACTTTCCCATATTAGCCCCTTAACAGTACCTGGCACATAGTAGGACTTCAATAAATATTTGCTGACTGAAAGACTGGAGGAATGAAGGAAAGAATGAAATAATGGAACATTCTCTAATCGCTCTCCTTCCTAACAATAGAGATCATAATTCCATTGCTTTAATTTTCTCTCTTCTCAAAGACTCTTAATGACCAGGTCCCCTCTTTCTTGCACAGAGGAAGACCTCTCTCCCTTCTGTGTACCTTTTTCTGCATACACTCTCCCCCTCAGAGGTGCAACTCCATCTCCAAAGGCTGTAGGACTGCAAAGCACATCATCAAACCCCTAGAGATCTCCCACCTCCCTTGAATAGACACAGTCCATGCTCTGTTTCTGAGATACCCACACAAGGCCCCCCAAAAAGTCAGTCCTAGATATCCAGCCCTCCCTGAAGTGTCAGCTATCAGACGTTTTTTGTTTTTCCTTTTCCCAGTAGCCCATGAAGTCTTTCTGCCTCGGTCCCAGCCATGGCTACACTTACCTGTGATTTATTGATGATAATGGTAGGAAAGCCATTTGTAATCAAACGTTAAACAAAGACATTCTCTCGCTGAGAGGGAGCGATAACGCACCATTTAGTAATTTTTGTGCGGCTGGTAATGTGGAGAATGAATGATAATTTCTGAGCTTTGAAAAGCGACGTTGACGATGCCTGGTGTTATTCACCTAGTGAATAAAGACACCTTCCTCTCCATGTCTTGTGATGAATTTCTTTTATTAGGGCCACTTACGCAGGACCTTATCTTAATGGTCTCTCAATATGGGGCAGTTGTGCTTGGGCCGTTAAGTTGTTTTTCATCACGCCTTAAACACAGGCTCAGAGAAAATAAATAGCAGTAGTGGTTCCAGGCAGCTCAGGGCTACAGAAATTAGGCCCTGAAGCTAACATGTTTGCTAAGCACAACCAGCAGGAAACACACAGAGATGGTGGGTCCCTACACCCCCGTATGGATGTGAGACTCCCCGCCTACCTCACATTTCACTCCTGCTTGCCCTTCTCTCTCCCCATATCCCATTCCTAAGTGAAGCTCCCCTTCCCTTCTTGGTCCCCACTCTCTATTAAGCTCCCTTGATTGTACATTTCCCTGTGTTAACTCAGCATTCCTTTCATGTACAAGGAAGTGGAGGTAGATCCAGTAACTTAAATAGATATTATGTCGGCCCATACAGGTTCTTTGCAAGCTGCCTTCCACCCGAGAGAAATCCTCGTAGGTGGCTGGGGCAATCTGAGGAGGAAGAATAGCCACCAACCCACGTTCCACATCAGCGTGTCCTGTGACAGCCATGATAATGTCCCATCAGTGATTTCCTTCACATACAGGTTATTTAGCTCACTGCATTCTGAGACCCAAGGGTGACGGAACCTGGAGACCACCCTGGTAGAGGTTGGCTGCATCTGGGTACTGTTCCTCTGAGTGCTGTTCCTCTGGGTAGTATTCCGCTGAGGACTATTCCTCTGAGTACTGTTCCTCTAAGTGCTGATCCTCTGGGTACTGTTCCTCTGGGTACTGTCCCTCTGGGTACTATTCCTCTGAGTACTGTTCCTCTGGGTACTATTCCTCTGGGTAGTATTCCTCTGAGGACTATTCCTCTGAGTACTATTCCTCTAAGTGCTGATCCTCTGGGTATATTCCTCTGGGTAGTATTCCTCTGAGGACTATTCCTCTGAGTACTGTTCCTCTAAGTGCTGATCCTCTGGGTACTATTCCTCTGAGGACTATTCCTCTGAGTACTGTTCCTCTGAGTACTATTCCTCTGGGTACTATTCCTCTGAGGACTATTCCTCTGAGTACTGTTCCTCTAAGTGCTGATCCTCTGGGTATATTCCTCTGGGTAGTATTCCGCTGAGGACTATTCCTCTGAGTACTGTTCCTCTAAGTGCTGATCCTCTGGGTACTGTTCCTCTGGGTACTATTCCTCTGAGGACTATTCCTCTGAGTACTGTTCCTCTGGGTACTATTCCTCTGGGTACTCTTCCTCTGAGGACTATTCCTCTGAGTACTGTTCCTCTAAGTGCTGATCCTCTGGGTATATTCCTCTGGGTACTGTTCCTCTGGGTAGTATTCCTCTGAGTACTGTTCATCTGAGTGCTGTTCCTCTGGGTACTGTTCGTCTGGATACTATACCCCTGGGTACTGCCCCTGGCAGAGGCAGGTTGCCTCAGTGTGCTATTCACAGGCTCAGGGCCTCCGCACAGGCATTGTGGCCACCCCTTCAGATGTCAAATACTCAGTACACTCATGAATCCTTTCCTTGGGTCATTTCCCTTGTCCCACAGCCCTCCAGTCCCAAACCCCTTCTCCAACCCCTCCATCCAGCTCCCACCTCCAATTGTGCCACACACCCCAGAAAGGGCTGTTAGCCATTCTCTGCCCCTACTAGTTCCTCTGCCAGGTAAGGGGAGAGTGGGAGAGAGGAATGGAGGGAGGCTATCTTAGTGAGCCAATGGCACATCTGAAAATCCATGACATCTTGACTTGCCTTACTACCAAGAGAGTAACTGTCTCCTTCTCAGCTTTGAATTGAAATACAAATAGCACCCTTTCATTGCTTTAGCCTAGGATATACACAGCTCCAGGAGGTAGGGGGTAAATGTTAACAACAGCTAACATTTAATTTGTATTTACTATGTGGTAAGCATTGTACCAAGAACTTTGCATTGACTGCCTCATTTAACCTTCATTACAGCCTGAGGATATAAGTACTGTTATTTTTTTCTAGCTTTATTGAGATATAATTGACATATAACACTGTGTAAGTTTAAGGTGTACAATGTGATGATTTGATACATGTATATATTGTGAAATGATTTAGATACTAATATTATTATCTGCTTTTCACTGGTGGAGAACAGGAAGCCAAGAGGACCTCAGCTTCGTGCCCAAAGCCACAGAACCAGAAAGGCCTGAAACTGGAATTGGAGCCAGGCTGCCCAACCCCAAATCACTCTCTTCCTCTCTTCTGTCCTGACAGTGATGATCCCATCCAACCACACTCAAGTGATGGTATAGGGGCTGACACACAGCCTCTTCCACCACAGGTAGGGAACGACAGTCTATTCCATTGCTTCCCACACACCAGGCAGTTTACGGCCCTGAGAGCCCCCCACCCCCCTGGCCATGCCGTCACACATCCCTGAGAGGCACGGTGGATTTCCCAGTACGCCCAGTGGGGAGTGGATGCTTTTTCCTCTCCCTCAGGAGATGGATCAACCCCTGCTTAGAGATAAGTACCATCTGTTCCTCAACAATACCCTTTTCCTCATTGGACAAGTACTGGCCATGTCCCATGGACTCAAATACTGCTCCCTCTGGACATAGTTCCACAAAAGAGAGTCTGCAACCCCCCAGCTCATAGATCACTGCCTCCCCCACCTCCAAGAGTGGCCAGTCCCATCACTGCCCTCCACTCTCAACTCACCACCCTGTGTCTGGCCCTGGGGTTGTGTTTTGGTCCCATTAGGATACTGCCTATAAATTCTGTCTTGGGTTTCAAAGGCAGTGTCCCACGGCAGGCAGATTTCCTCCCACTGGCTCCTGAGTGGAGAGATTACTGTGATGTACCACCTTACCTTGATGGGTCCCCATCCACCACATCCAGTCTCTGGTTGTCTGACAAACTAGCACAGATCCTCACCAGGCTTTCCCTAAACAGTGGGTCTCTTTTCAGTGTCAAGAATGTGTAAATTCCACCACTCTCTCTGGTCTGTTGTTCCTGGTATAGAACCGCTGTACCACAATGTCTTTTCTCTCTTGCGGGGTTGTATTGGACTACCAGAGTGCCAAACCATCCTTCAGCTTATTGACCTATCTTTATCCCTTCTGCCTCCTTGTCTGCCCCAAATCAGAGGTCAGTGGGCAACCAGGGCTCCTGCTGA
>NW_006785406.1:102049-183392 GCF_000442215.2 Lipotes vexillifer | reverse complement strand
CCTGCTGAAACACAAAGAAACAGGGACCACATCAGAGGTGGCATATTTACTGCTACTATGACCATAAACACACATCCCATGTATCATCCCCATGGACTTTACTGCTCTGAGTGCAGAATTTCAAGTATTCTTAACAATGTTTTATTATATCTCTTGATTTGTCAATCCCTTTGGGAATGATAGGGAATTCCTAAAGTGAAGTAGGAATGGCCATCATCCTCCACCACTTTCAGAGCTCCTAGTCAAGTTTCCTGTTGGAACAAACAGAAAGACAAAGACCTCCAGGCAAAGAGGAGAACAAGCAGCTTAAAAGAGAAAAGCAAATCAAAACATATGGTTGTTATACCCATTGTTAACCTCTGAATGGATTATGTCTGACAGCAAATACCCAGTCTAGACTGTGATACCAGTAAATCCTTTCAGTTGGTCAAAATGACTCAACAAGAAGATAAGGGTAAGATTTTCCCACCTAAGCCTGATAGATTCAAGATACCCACCCATAAATTGAGAGAGAGAAGGAGAAAGAGACATGGGGGACGAGGTAGGAGAAAACTTTTTTTTTTAATTTTGGGTGTAGGTATTGGCGTACAATGCTAATTAGGCTCAAATAGGTAAGAAACTGACTAAATTCTTGAGAGAGCTGTGTTTATTTCCCCCTTCCCCAAAATGTGCTAGATCAAAATATTAAGAGTTGCTAAAGACCTAAATCAGCGCTTGGGCTTCCAATATTCTGTAGAAGGAAGTGGGTTGAGAAAGCTGCTGAAAGAATAAGGAGGACATGTTCTCCAATGCCCACTTCAAATGTGGCCAAGAAGGATAGGGGAAGGGAAAGAACCTCAGAGAAAAGTGGCTGGGAGTTCCTCCCTAAGCACAGGATCAGGAACATACTCACGCACCAGGAGTCTGATCCCCTGCAGCACCTACCAACAGGATTTCAGGATTGCTATAGACTTGTGTTTGCTGTGCTCCCGTTTTCCTCTTATTGAATGGCAATTTGTCTTCTGATTATCCTATATGTGTGTCATCATTGTCAGTTGGCCATAGAAGAGAACATGTTTTTTTAGCTCTTAGGTCTCTGAATAAGGAGGCATGTTTTAAAGCAATTGATAGAGTGTAATCATTTGTTTTTACCTTAATGCTAGAAGTATCCTTCATCTAATAATCCTTCATCCTTCAACTAATGCAATAGTGGTCATTGCATTGAATCTATAGAGAAGGAAATAAAATTCTAGCCCACTACTTGGACCATCAAAGTTCAATATTTATGTAGTAATATTTTTGAAAAACTTTAATTGAAGTATAGCTGATTTATAAGAATATATTAGTTTCAGGCGTACAGCATTATGATTTAATAGTTTTACAGATTATACTCCATTAAAACTTGTTACAAGATAATAGCTATAATTCCCTGTGCTAGTAGTAATAATATTAATAATGTTTATTGCTTAATATTTAGTGTCTGTCTGTGAACAAAGCACAGAAGACTTGCTTGTGATTGCAGGACACAATGTAAACCTTAGCAACCTTGACAATAAAAAAGTGAGCTGATGGAAGGAGGTAGAACTGGGGAGAAAGTATAAAAGAAAGTGTAGGCTGTTATTATCCTTATCTTATAAAGTTGGTAATGGAGAGATACTGTCAAATACTAACAGGACAAGATATGACAGTTTATTATTTAAAGTTATAATACAAGAAGAAATAATAATATTGAAATTATAAAATATTAGGTAGAGTGAAGGAGGAAATTATGTATGTGATCCAAATCTTTTATTCACAGTGAAAAATCCATATATCTTATCTAAAGTATATAAATCAAGAAATTAAAGTGTAAGCACTTATTTATAGTTATGGCAGAAGAATTAAAAGAAGAAATTGTCTTAAAAATTAAATCTGGCCATTAGTACTAGAAAAAAGGAGAGTTGGGATAAGAGACTGTCAAGTTTCAGTATAGATTTTTCTGTCCTATTTTAATTATTACAGTGTGGACATATTTATTTGACAAAAAACCAAACAGAGCATTTGCCATTTTTGTGAGCCAACTTTTAAAAATATTTTTATGGGAGTGTAACTAACATACAATAAAGTGCACAAGTCTCAAGTGCACAGCTCAAGATCAAGATAGCAAACGTTTCCAAGATCCTAGAGTTTTCCCTTTGGCCTCTCTCAAATACCCCAAAGGGAACTACTTTTCTGACCTCCATCACTATAGAACAGTTTCACTTGTTTTTGAAAATCACATCACTGAAATTATATAGTGTATACTCTTGTGTTTCTGGCTTTCTTGTGTGTGTGTGGCTTACTATCATGTCTGTAAGATTAACTCATGTCGCGTGTGTAGCTGTTGCCAAGCAGTATTCCACTGTATGAATACACCAAAATGTATTTTTATGTTTTGTTGATGGACATTATTAGTTTGTTTCCAGTTTGGGGCTATTATAAATAATGCTGCTCAAGCTGCTGTGATCATTCGTGCACTTGTCTTTTGGTGGACATCTGTACACATTGGCTCTACACCTGAGAGTGAAATTGCTGAGTCATAAGGTAGGTGAATGTTAGATTCTGCCAACTGTTTTTCTACATGGTTGTATCAATCCCATCAGCAATATATGAGTGTTCCAGTTTCTCAGCATCCTCACCAACACCCACTACTCTCAGTCTTTTTTATTTTAACCATTTTGATATATATTGTGGTATCTCATTGTGGTTTGAACTCACATTCCTCTGATGACTAATGAGGTTGAGCACCTTTTTATATGTTACTGGGCACTTGGACATCCTCTTCTGTGAAGTTCCTGTTCAAGTCTTTGCCCACTAAAAGAAATTGTTTGTCTCTCTTTTATTTGTTCTTTACATATGTTAGATAGATAGATGGATGGATGATATTTGCTATATACATATATATTATATATGTATTATATATATGGCACATATATAGGAAATATCTCAAATATCTTCTACTTCTTCTTTGTGGCTTATCTTTTCAGTCTCATTATAATGTCTTTTGGTGAACAGAAGTTCTTAATTTTATTGAAGTCCAACTTATCAACCTATTCTTATGGTTACTGCTCGTTGTGTCCTATTTTGGAGTCTTAATCTACTCCAGGGTCATGAAGAAACCTTTACAAATTGTCTTCTGGAAGGCTTATTGTCTTACCTTTCATATTTAGGTCAGTAATACATCTGGATTATCTTGTTTTGTTTTTCTCTTTCTTTTTACTACATCACAGACAGCCCTATTTGGGGGAGAAATCCCAAGACAGGGGGGCGATAGATCCTAAGGAAGAAAAAAATCTTTCTTCCACCAGCCTGCTTACAGCTACAACATGAGCAGTCCCGGCTCAGTCAGTCAGATGATCCTGCCTGAGCTGAGTTGGCAGTGCCACAAGGGCACGGGGAGAATCAGAGAGAGTTCACCGGGGCCCTGAGGGAGCCAAGGGTCCAGAAGTACAGGGATGAGTTTCTGGGGCAGGGCAATCCAATGGCACAGACTAGCTGGCTGTTAGCCATTATGTCAGGTGGTGTCCTTAGCAGACTCATGAGTGTGGCCTTGGTTGTCAAGTTTTCAGTGTAGCTCTCCAGGCTTCTTATAGATTTTGTGATCTACCCAATATCCTTCCAATAAATTTTCTTTTTCTGCTCCAGTTAACTCAGGTTCTGTTTGAGATCAAGAATTCTGTCTGGTAAAAGCAGCAAGATCAAAACCCCACAAAATGTCAGTAAAGAACACTGCATGTCCACTGAAAGCTGGCGAGTTACACGTATCCTCATTAAGTGGAATTCAAGCATTTCTCAAACGTTTCCCCAGGCTTCTTTGCGGCTGGAGGCAGCTAATGCAAGTCCTGTCTGAGGTGTGGTAGGCATGGAGGCTGTTGGAGCAGAGCTGACTAATGGCCTCTAAAGCACCACTTCATGGGGTTCTACCCACATGTGAGATAGTGGCCAATTTGGAGCACAAAACCTCATTCGTTGCTCCATCCCCCAAACATCGCCAGGGATGGCTGAAGACATTTTGCTGCACCTATTCCCTCTGAAGAGAAAACTGGCAAAATAAAATCCCTTAGATGACAACAACATTAAAAATTAACAAAAAATTCCAAATGGTGTGGAAATTATGTCTTAATTGGAAGGCTATTTTTAAACTTCTCTTTATAAGGCAGCTCTTTGGGACATTGCTATCAAGCAGGAGGAAGTGAAGAGTCTTGTAAAGGGAAGGAAACATCCCTGGAGTTGTGGCAATCTTTTTCTTTTGCTAAGGGATTCTCTGCAGCCTGGGATGTGATTTAGGTAAAACCCCAGTTTTTGTAAATGCCCGAATTGTTTCTCGCATCTCCCTTCCCTAAACCTTTACTCTAGCATATTAACCTCATAATGCCATTGTTTTCCTGGGACCTCTTTTGGAAAGCCTTCTGCCCCTCCCCAGATCCATTGGTACCCTTTGGTCCCCTCACACACCCCTCAGGCTGTGTCTGTCTGTCTGTCTCTCCTTCTTTCACATTCCTGTGGCATTCTGGGTTAAGCCCTGTCACGGCACTGATCACACTATTCTATAATCATTGCCTTACTATATGTCCCATCCACTGGACTGTGAATTTCTTAAGTGGGGATTACATGTCATTCAGTTCTCTGGCCCCAGGGCCTGACCCAGAGGAAAAGCTTAATATTTGTTGAGTAAAAGACCAAATGAATAAGCAAGTAAATGAGTGACTCAACCAGCAATTTATGTTCAAACATTAGCCTCTTAACTAAGGGTGGCCAAATAATTTATTCTCCTAACTGTGATGCTATTGAGAGTGAGAGTGGAAGGACAGGACAGGACACTGGGACAGCACGCATTATCCAGGACTGGGAGCAACTGGGACAGATGGCCACCCTAGCTTTAGCCCATCATACTCAACCTGGTTTCCCCTCCTCCATCATAGTACAATGGAGGTGAAACCCTAACACTATCCTAGGTTGTTTCTGAAAAATGGAGGTTGTATCCTTATCTTTGAGCACTCTGAGTAGTGAGGTGGGACTGACTCTTGGAATAGAGGTTAGAATTAGAGATAATGATTGGAGAGTCATTCTCATTCATATAGAGGGTGGGCAACAAAGCCATAGGAAAAGATGGGATCTGAAAGACAGGGTGTTGGCTGAGGTGACTGAGGCTCAAATTCAAGGACCTAGACAAAGGATGCACTTGGAGGGAAGAAAGAAGACTGAGCCAGAGGTCTCACTATATTGTTCATATATGTTATCTCATTTCATCCTCACCCTCTGAAGCCCTGTGACATAGGCAGTAATGTCATTCCTACTGGATGGATGAGCAAACAGAAGCACAAGAGTTGAAGTGACTGCTTCCTTTGTCATAAAGTCAGAAAGTGGCAGAGCAAGGACTCAAAGTGTGTTTGGCCTGATGCTAAAGCCCACGATCCTGCCCAGGATAGGAACGCAAGGAAGGGAGAAGAGGGGTTAGGAAGGATGGGTATTCAACACTGTCAAATGCTCCAAAAACATTTCAGAGAACATGTCCCCTATTCAAGGACAGTAGAAAACTGGAAAAGGTCATTGCATCCGACAACCGGGAAATGAGTCATGACCTCTCAATGGTCATATCACAGGAGATTAACAGAGTGAATTAATGGGGAGCAAATGGGAACAATAATCAATAATTCAATAAAAATTCAATTCATTGCAAGGTTATAAATTTATAAAGCACTATATGTTATAAATGTATATTTATACATTATAAATATGTGTGCACATATATACAGTATTACTTCACTGAAGTAATTACTGAGGCTGATAATAGGATTTTTTTGACCAATACTGTTTTATTTTTATTTTTATTTTGTATTGGAGTACAGTTGATTAACAATGTTGTGTTAGTTTCAGGTATACAGCAAAGTGATTCAGTTATACATACACATGTATCTATTATTTTTCAAATTCTTTTCCCACTTAGGTTATTACAGAATATTGAGCAGAGTTCCCTGTGCTATACAGTAGGTCCTTGTTGGTTATCTATTTTAAATATAGGTTGACCAATTCTTAGATAATTATTTTCTGCCGTGCACGGACAAACTGAAAAATTCAGTGAGAAGGAGCAAACCATTGAGCTCTGTGAGGGCAGAAGGGTCATCGCTACCTTCTAAATTTAGCACTATACCCGAATGCCCAATATATGATGAGTTAATAAATGAAAAATGAATAAAATGAGAAATAAATAGAGTGAACCCAAATCAAGGCAAGAAGAATGGCTCATGCCCACCTCTTGCTTGTTTTTTTTAAAAACAATACAGCTCTACCACTGCTACCTATTTACCAAGGGACAGATAACCTTTTCTGTATTTTTGCTTAGAGTCCTATAACTTAACTTGTGCCCATGATTACAGTATTTCATCTTTTACGTTTTTTCCTCAAATCCTTTCTTCACCTACTATTCATTTTTTTCCCTCTTAAGTTAACTTTAATTTCCTCTATGTCCTTGGTTTCCAGGTGTCTACAAATGGATCAAGTCATCTTTTTGTCTATCTGCACTTCTGTCAGGAAACATTTTCGAGACTAAATTGTAACAATATGTAATCATAATAAGATTAATATTATTAATATTTATAATAATAATAATATGTAATAATAATAATAATATGACTAAATTGTAATATGAAATCAAGGTCCCCGGAAGATATGGCAATGGACAGTGGTGACTTTCCCCCTTGTTGAGATACAGAACACTTACCTTTCTGTGTTAGGCACTTAGCAACAGAGAAGTCAAGAAAGGGATAATTATTCCATGAAATTGGTGGTGGGTCCCAAATAAGCCCAGAGAAATGGAAGATCTTAAATATAGTCCCAGTAACAATGAGTGAGAAGAAATTGACAGAAATCAACTCTTATGAAGATAGCAGGAATTAAATAACTAAGCTGATAAAGGACAGCTCACTAAGGAGTCTGGGTTTAGAAAAATCTCTAGGGAATAGAACATATTGAAAGGTACTCCGTGGACCTCCTTTTCTCACAAATAAATAATTCACTGTTATTTAGTACACCACTCTATACTCACATCAGCTACCATCACTCCCACCAGTCAAACTTCAGCCAACAAGATATTTTTATATAATATTTATCAATCTGTTGTTTATGCAATGTTATAATCACAATAAGTATTTTTAAGAAACTAAAGGTCAGTGTCCATTTTTCTAGATAGAAGAGGATAACTTTGACAGGCATGAGGGACCTTTAGGTAGATTCTCTGTCCCCAGATTTTCTTCCAAGACAACCAGCTTCTATTCCAGTCAGAGGTCAACATGAATTTACAGAATGGTTAATCTTCCCAGGAACAGATTTTTCCCACCTCCCTCCTACATTTCCCCTCCCAATGGAAAAGAAAGAAGAGTCACAGGAGAAAGGAGTTTTCTTAAAAATGCAGGTCTTTGGACATGAATGTGCTTTTACAAAACTAAGATTATAAGAACAAAATGGTGTTCTTTTTACACCATACATATTCTTATTGGCCATTGACTTAACTGGGGAGGGGAATCCTGTCATTTAGAAATGCAGTGCAATGCAGTGGTTCCAATTGGAGCTCTAATAGCCTAACTGCTGGGTTTGAATCCAAAACTTGGAACTGAGACGTAAGGAGGAGAAATGCATCTCTTTTTGATATGACCCTGGAGCCTCATCTAACAGGAGACCAGAGGACTATTTACTTCTTTAGGAGAACAACCATTGTTTGAAGTATTATTTTTTATTTATTAAGACCCAGACTCTCGGTGTTATGTGCTAACTTACAAATCGTCAGCAGAGATGCAAACAATTTCTGTCTCATAGAAGATAACTCCAAAGGTCACAGTTTTGTTGCCCTGTAAGACATTAACCAGCTTTGTCTGTAATTTAGCAAACTTACTTTAGCTGGGCTTTCCCAGCCAATCATATAAATAACTCTTCTCCAAACGCTCTTTGAACTACATTTACCATCCTGCTGTTCTCCTCATTAATGAGTCCAATTTTGATACATATCCACTTTATATTTAGATGAGATATTTTAAACTGTTTTTAAGTATACTTTGACCTTAGCTGTGTGACTTTACATGTTAAAAATCTATGTGTCTCAGTTTCCATATCTGTAAAATTAGAATTAGTACCTATCTCAGACTGTAATTGTAAGAATTAAATTAGCTAATATTTGTAAAGCATTTGAACCATGGTTGGAAGAAAATAAATGTAACATAGGTGTTTATTAAATAAATTTAAATAAAAGCCTTTAGAAATCAATTTTTAGCATTCAGACTAGATCATTTTGTGCGGTATTTACCTCCTCTTCTTCCCAGGTCTTGGTATCACTACCAACCTGAAGTGGAGATCTCAGTCATCCTAGAAAGAGGGTTGAGAAATTGTCAGGCATGAGGAAGACCCATATTTTAATGGGGGAAGTGGTGGTGTATGTCTAAGGTGACTATTCAAGTTTCCTAGTCTACCATGAGGCTTGTTCAGAGTGAGGATCTGTTATAGGCTTTTTGATAAGGCATTTAATTTTTAGAATGGAAATTATGCTACTCTGTCACTTTGAAAATGAGGACAAAAACACAGAATTGCCTGGATTTACCCAAGAGCACTCACGTAGATTATGACAGAGTTGAGGTGAGAACCCCGGTCCGATGCGGCAAGGCTACTGCTACACTTCTTTTTGTACCACTTCCCTCACACTCCATATCAGAACTTCCTTCCCAGCCTCTGGATGACATTACAGGCAAATTCTACACTTTGTTAGCCTCTTTCACGTAATAAAATTCTTATTTTCCAACATTGAAAAGTGCAGTCCAAACTAAAAGTTACATGGCACCTGATGGAAGAATACAACATTTGCAATACAACACTTCTTGGGAAAAATCCACCTTGTATCAGATCAAGCTTCTAGATCTAAAAAGTAGTTTAAGGACTTCCCTGGTGGTGCAGTGGTTAAGAATCTGCCTGCCAATGCATGGGACATGGGTTTGATCCCTGGTCCAGGAAGATCCCACGTGCCGCAGAGAAACTAAGCTCGTGAGCCACAACTACTAAGCCTGTGCTCTAGAGCCCACGAGCCACAACTACTGAGCCCACGTTCTGCAACTACTGAAGTCCGCGCACCTAGAGCCCGTGCTCCTCAACAAGAGAAGCCGCCAAAGTGAGAAGCCCGCGCACCACAACGAAGAGTAGCCCCCACTCGACGCAACTATAGAAAGCCCACATGCAGCAACAAAGACCCAATGCAGCCAAAAATAAATGAATAAATGAATAAATAAAGTAAAATAAAATAAAAAATAAAAAGTATTTTATAGAGAAATGTGCTAAATGACACTATGGGAATGTATAGGAAAATTTGGAATGTGAGAAATTCAGAAAAATTTCAAGGGGGGGAGAAAAAGAAGGATGGGAAATCAATTGATTAAAACATCTTAAAAGACTATTATGGGTTAACTTGTGTCTCCCCAAAAAACATGTTGAAGTCCTAACCCCTGGTACCTGTGAAAGTGACTTTATTTAGAAATAGGTTCTTTACCATATAATCAAGTTGAGATGTGGTCATTTTAATCCAATATGACTGTATCCTTATGAGAAGAGACACAAAGACAGATGCCCACAGAGGGAAGAAAGGCACACAAAGATAGAGGTAGATTGAAGTTGAACTGCCAAAGCCAAGGAAAGCCTCGGACTACCAGAAACTGGAAGAGGCAAGGAAGGATCCTCCTCTAAAGGCTTCAAGGGGAGCAGGGCCCTGCTAACATTTTGAATTTGAACTTCTGGCCTGCAGAACTACGAGGGAATAAATTTCTGTTGTTATAGCCACCCAGTCTGTGGTACTTTGTTTCAGCAGACCTAGGAAACCAATACAGAGACAAATAAACCAAATGCAATGTATGAACTTTGGATCCTAATTCAAACAAACTCACTATAAAAAAATATTATGAGACAGATGAGGAAATTTAAACACTGACTGGATATTTGATGGCATTAGGGAATTATTGTCAAATATTTGGGTATAATAATGATATTGTCGTAATGCTTAAATACAGAGTTCTTATACCTTAGACATACTTGAAAACTATAAGATGAAATGGTATGATGTCTAGGATTTGCTTCAAAATAATACAGGAGATGGGGAGTACTTAGAATTATAAATGAAACAAGATTGGCCACAAATTGATTATTATTGAAGCTGGGAAATAGATACTTGAGAGCTTATTATACTCTTCACTCTACTTTTGTATATGTTTGAAATTTTCCACAGTTAAAAGTTAAATGAAAAAAGTCAAGTCCAATTTAAATAAAATCTTTAGTGCAACTTAAGTGTTATTTCATTTATACCCTTTCTTCTACCTCCCTGCTCCCAACCTCCAAGTTTAGGTCCTCCCTGAGGTCAGATCAGGAAGGAGGAATTAGAGGAAACATAGGCAAATACCTTTCTACCTTAGATGGGACCGTTGGTAAATCTCCTTTTGTTGTCAATTCCTTCTCAATGCAGGAGTCCAAGTCCTGCCCCTTTTTCAGAGAGTGCTCAACACACAGATGAGGACTTGTGCACCATCTCATTTCCTGATGAGGATGATGTCCTCTTTACCTGACTGCTTGCAAACATCCTAAGCTCTTGCTTCAATGATAAAGCATTAGGGTAGGGTGTTCAAGGGACTCCCCTTTCAGAAAATAGCCCTCTTGCTGTAGTCTTTTCAAGACAGCTCTTGCCTGGTCACCTCCTGGGGCATCCTCATAGCCCACAAGGAAGCTCACTAACCCTTGGCCATCATGTGAGGTGAAAATCCCTCCCTCAGCTGCCCTCTCTCCAGCCAGCAGTTTCCAGGTCCCTTGAACTTCAGGTGAGCTATGAGGGTCTCCCAAGAACTCTCTCAAGCCACACTCTGCCAGCAGTGCAGGGAGGGAAATGAGGGTCTCCCCTCTTCTTTGGCACCCCCAATCTTGCTAAGTCATTCTTTCAGGGTGCTCCTCACTTGGCTAAGGTAGGATAAAAGCACCCTGACCCTCCACTCTGCATCCTCTATGCCTACAAATTCCCCTCCAAGATTCTCCCACAATGTACCCTCCAAGCTTCTACTGTTTAGGCTACTGGAGGAAATGGTTACTGCATCAGTTTGGCCACCTCTTAGCAAGCCCTTCTCTGCTAAGGGCTCTCTAAGATCTTTAAGATCACTTAAAATCTTCACCAGCTTTGTCAGCCATTCAAAATCCAGCCATTCTCACTTCCAATCCTCACACGCCCCACAAGGTGTGTATTTTTCACAGGTAAGGAAACATGCTCTGAGATTTGCCCAAGCTCACTCAGCTTGCAACTGGTGGAACTTGAATTTGAACCTGAGATGTCTGACTTCAAAGCCAGGAGCCTTTGCACTATGCTTCAGAATGTTCTGACTCACATCAAATTAAATCAGTCAAAAGCCTTTTAAAAAAAATTCTCAAGATAAAATATTGGACACTCCCCCATGAGCTGCATAGGACTGCTTCCAGCCCTGCTGCCAGAGAGATATATTATCCACAGTCAAACTGTCAAATTGCTGGAACAAAAACAAACAAAATATTATCTGCCAAGGAATACAGCAGCAGATTAAGAGCAGTCATTTCTGTTCTTTTCACAGCATCTGTATGAGCAAGATATTGAGACTATTAACCTTCATTCTATAAACCTTCATCCGGAAAGCTGCCTTGTTTTTGTCCTCAGTCTCTTGATGTGTCTCCCATAAGCATGTCTGGTTACATGTCCATGGGGTCTTCAGAAACTGGAGGAAGCACTCTCAGGAGCCACAGGGGTTGTGATCCCCATCTTTCCAAGACAACAGCTCAGGGACTCCACATCCTCTTGGCCCACATGAAATTCACAACACTTGTCCCTCAAGCTCTAGAAGTCTGATCACTCCCACTGCTGCCCTTTCTCCTCACTCAGCCATCCGGGACCACTCCTGTCAGCCTCTAACCTTTAAACTTCCAAACCAAATCCAGTATCTTTCACCCCTAAACTGTTCTTCTGCCATCATGCCCTTTCCAAGTGAATGGTACACCAGAACTGGCTCCATAATGTGTGGGACCTGGTGCAAAATGAAAATGTAGGGCCACTCATTCAAAAACTTTTAGGAATTTCAAGACAGCAATAGCAGAGCATTAAACCAAGTGTGAGGCCCTGTGACTTTAATTACTACCTTTACCTTCTCTGTTATTGGAGTTTATTGTCTTCTCATCAGTTGACTCCATGACTCTGTGAGTTACTTGAAGGCAGAGAATGTGCCTTAATCGGTTCTGTGTCCTGGTGCAAGCTCAAACCAGTACCGAGTAGGCATTCAATAAGAGTTGAACGAATGCAAAAAAAGAGGAAGAGTGTCATGGGCCTTCCAGAACTCTGACTCTTCAAGAGTTTAGAGAATGGAAGGAGCAAAGTAGCTCATCTGGAAGTTTGTCACAACAGGACCAATCAGGAGTATTTGAAACATGGCCATGACAAAACTATAATTCAAAAAGATACATGTACAAAACTATAATTCAAAAAGATACATGTACCCCTATGTTGATAGGAGCACTATTCACAATAACCTAAATGTTTATCAATAGATGAATGGATAAAGAAGATGTGGTACATGTATACAATGGAATACTACTCAGACATAAAAAAGAACAAACTAATGCCATTTGCAGCCACAAGGATGGACCTACAGATTATCGTACTAAGTGAAGTAAGTCAGGAAGAGAAAGACAAATACCATATGATATCACTTATACGTGGAATCTAAAATATAACACGAACTTATCTTATGAAACAGAAACAAACTCACAGACATAGAGAACAGACTTGTGGTTGCCAAGGAGGAAGTGGGGAGGGATGGACCAGGAGTTTGAGGTTAGCAGGTGCAAACTCTTATATATAGAATGTGCAAACAACGAGGTCCTACTGTATAGCACTGGGAAATATATTCAATATCCTGTGATAAGCCATAATGGAAGAGAATACAAAAAAGATTGTGCATATATATACATATGTGTGTGTGTGTGTGTGTGTGTGTGTGTGTCTGAGTCACTTTGCTGTACAGCAGAAATTAACACAACATTGTAAATCAACTGTACTTCAATTAAAAAAAAAAAAAGAAACATGCCCATGGAGTTAGTGGCCCTGAGCACTCTGTCCACCAGTCACTCAAGCCAAGACTTCTCCTCAAGTCCTCCCCCCACCCTTTTACTCTCACACATATAATAAACTACCCCATGTTCTGTCAATCCTAACTCCTTAAAGGCACTCAAATCTAGCTCCTTCTTTCTGTCCTCTGCCACCACCTCATTTCAGGCCTGAATCATTTTTCACTTGGTGTATTTAGCTAGGGTAAGAGGCTGAGCTGCTGTAATAAAGAGACTCAACAATGCAGTGGTCAGAGTTTGAAACCAGATTTGTCTCAATCCAAAGCACTGGTCCTTTACTGGTATTTTCTAAGAAGTCAAAGAAGACAGAAAGTCAAACTAAAAAAAGAGGAGAAGGAATTTATTGGTTGCCATAACTGAAGAATCCAGAGGGTAGCTATTTTCAGGCATACCTAGATCCAGGAACAATGTTATCAGGGAGCCAACTCTTGATTCTTCTTTTCTTTGTTTGTTGACCTCATTCCTTCCTATTGCAAATGGTTTTCTTCTTCAGGCAACAATGTAAGATGAAATATAAGCAATTCCAGCTCCCATGATTCTTCTGGGTCCAAAACCTAGTCCTTAGCTTTGCCAGCCTGGATACTTGACCTGATCAGAGTCAGAAGTGGAGGGGCTTCAGGTAAACCAATTCATGTCACAGCTGGCACAGAATCCCTAGGATGTTGGTATGTTAATTTACAGTGAGTCATTTCAGACTTCCAGTCTGGAGGCACATGCCTTACAGCAAGCTAGTGATCATGTCCACTTCTCAGTGGGCCCTGAAGCTTCCTTGTAAGACCAAGCATGCTTCCTTGATAGACCACCCCCACCCCCAACACACAATCCCTGGCAGACTTCTAGGAGGGCTGCTCTGCTCCTTCCATGCCCTGCAGGCATTGTGAGCTTGCAGTGTCGGAGCTCTGTGACATTCCCATTCATTTATCCATTCATTCAACTCTTAGGGAAAGCCTATTATATAGGGTACGTTCTCTGCCCTCAAGTTTCTCCTGGTGTAGTGGGGGAAACAAATGAGAAAACAAACCGAAGTACAGAGCAGTTGAAGGTCTTATTAAAATTATGTACAAGATACAGTGAGGAATGCCCACTGTTATGAGGTCCTGAACAGTCCTAACATTTACCTCACTGAGTTACATACCACCGTGTGTTTATCTGTCCATTCCCATATGAGACTGTAAACTTTTTAAGGCAAGAAACACATATCCTGTTACTCTCTGTATCCCTAGACCATAATACTCAGTATGGACATAGTAAATGCTTGATCCAAATAAATGGGGGTGAGAATATAAGATTCTGGAATTCTTTCCTACGTTTCTTAAACACCCACTAAGTTCAAGGCTCTGCGATGGATGTGAGTGAAACAAGGATGATCAACCTCCTGTTCCTATAGGGAGAGGGTCCAGCGAAGTGGATTCTTGGGAAGTCAGCTGAGACTTCTCAACAATTGGACCATTGTGTCTGAAGACCAAAAGTTCCCTCCTACTGACTCCTAGAAGAATGGAGCCTGAGCCAGTAAACTCATTACCCTTCTCTGCCCTGCAATTGAATAGACAAATAACTCTTTAGTTGGCCATTATGCTCTAATCAGAGTAATTTCCATACAACAAGGTGGATTGAGTTTGTTCTCTGATTGTAACATTTGTGAAATTCAACCACAGTTCCACTTATTAATAGTCATTAGTGGTCTATAAATAAAGCACAATCCTTTAGATGCAGAAACCAAGCTATGAGCTTGTTTGAAATGTCAACAAGATATTCATGAGTTTGTTAATTGCAATCCCCTGTTTGGCCTTTGGCCAACCTTCATTCCCTGGAAGAGGTCACTGATTGAAATACTGTATGTTGTCTGATGATGAGTCCTGCGGGGGGCGGGGGTCAGAATCTAGGATTTGTGGGTTTATAATCCAGAAGTCTCGTATATTCTTTCACCCATTTACTCAAATATTTATTGAGTCCCTGCAGTGTTTGGGTCTGTGGGTTATCCAAATACGAAGACAGCACGGTTCCAGCCAGGTAAGAATCTAAACTCTGCTGTTTGATGTGGACCCAAATACCATCAATGCCCTGTGGGACCACCAGGTAGCTCTAAAGTTTCAGGAGTGAAGGGTAAAGAGGAAGCCTTCCTGAAGCGGGTGACAGCTGAGAGGAAAGGGATTGAAAGATGGGGAGGATTTTGTCTGTAGGGCTAGAAGTGTGGAGAGAGAAAAGATGTACTAAGTAAAGGGAAAGTTGAGATTGCGGACAAAAAAAGAACAGCACGTCACACATCAACCAGTTATACAAGGGTTAAGTCTCAACCCACAGAAGTCACCTACAGACAGTGCACCCGGAGGGGAACTCAGGATGAAAACCAGGATGCGGCACTCTGTCCTTTGATAAAAGGGCCCCTAGATAGTTCGATGCATATCTCAGGAAAAATTTCAATGACCCCAGAGTCTTGAATCTTCCCATATAGAGAAAAGTACTAAAATCATCAACTTGAGATATATGTTCTTTGTGATTAGCCATAGTCTTTTTTGTTATTTTTACTCTTTTTTAATTGAAGTACAGTTGATTTACAATGTTGTATTAGTTTCAGGTGTACAGCAAAGTGATTCAGTTTAATATATGTATATTCTTATATATATTCTTTATAGTGTCCATATTTCTAACATCTCTTATAAAGTCAGGAGAGATCCAACAGCACTAAGCCCACACTTTATTCGATCTGGCAACAATCAGCTGAGTCTAGGTTTCAAAATTCCCTATAGATATTAATCTCAGGATTCAGGAACAGGAGAAATTAGAATCCCTGGGAATTCTTGAATATTTCCTTTAACTCCTAAGTTATTCTTAAAATATCTTCACAATTCTTCAAAATCACTACTTATTACTGTGGACATTTTAAAAACATTTTGTTTAACAAATAATAAATATTAAGCTTGGCAATATTTACATATAAATGTAGGCCACAATGAAGACTGATAAAGAGAAGCGAAAATCATTGGTAGTATTCAAGTAGATCTATCAAGTTGACTGACACTACACAGAATCATACGTCAAAATTGCCACTTTTAGAATTGACTTTGTTCTCAATTTGTTCTTGTTTGGAACACCATTCATAGGATTTGTATTAAATATACAATTCATATAAATTTAATATTTATTTTATTTACAAAACTGACACACGCTAAGCAGCAGACAGGGCCAACACACACTTAACCCTCAATTCCACATGTCACCCTTTCCTGTTTATTTTCAACTTGGCAAAAGTGGATTCCTTTGAACCAGTTATATCTCCATATTGATTGTTAACTTTAATTCTGGTGGAAGAATTCTAACACTTTTTCTTATTTTCCTGATTTTTTGACTGATTTTTCTCAGGATTCAGGATCCAGAGAAACGTGTATATTTTCTAAGAAAATCTGGAAAAGAATACTTACATGGAAAGACACCAGGGTCTGAGTAGCAGCTGCTCCCCTGACATGGGATGTGTGTTGTTTAATTCTCCAGGGTCCACAACAGCTTTTCTTCTTCTGCCCTAACATGAGACCAAGTGTTAGATACCACTTATCTGGTCTGCCTGGCCCCTGAAGATATTTCAGTTCTGCCTCTGGGCTTAAGAGGATGATGGCCAGGGGCATTTTCAGGGATGCTGGCAAGAGGAGCACCTGTTTTGAGTCAGGTGAGTCTAGATCATGGGGAAATATGGCTGAAACATCACTAGATACCAAGATAAGATGTTTGTTTTACCCAATGGGAAGCTATCGAAAGTTTTAAAGAAGCATGATATCACCAAAGTCACGCTTTAGAAAGATGAATCTGGTGCCAGCATGTAAAACAGTTCCAAAGGCCATGGACTGGAGGCAGGAGGCTCAGGATGGGGTCTCTTGAACAAGGGGATGAGAGATTGAAACAAAGCATGGGCAGTAGATGCAGAAGCAATGGGCACCAGGTACATTGGGAGGGCGGGTGGATGGCACTTGGCCACTCACTGGCAGGCAGTGCTGACAGGGTAGGCTCTGAGGTTTTCAATATGCAGGGTCTGAGCCATCCAGCTTGTCCAAGGATAAGGCCATCATGGAAAGGAGTGCCAAGGCCACTGCAGAATAAACATCCAGTTGCCCAGGGTCCCACTCAGACATGTTCACAGACAAAGGCATGAGCAAAATGTCCTGACAGTTTCCCTGTGTTTGCTGCTTTATAAAGCTCCTTTCCTTTTTTTTCTTTTGGAGAAAATTTAAAAAAAAATTTATTGGAGTTTAGTTGATTTACAATGTTGTGTTAGTTTCAGGTGTACAGCAAAGTGAATCAGTTATACATCTATCCACTCTTTTTTAGATTATTTTCCCATATAGGTCACTACAGAGTACTGAGTAGAGTTCCCTGTCCTGTACAGTAGGTCCTTATTAGTTATCTATTTTATATATAGTAGTGTGTATATGTCAGTCTCAATCGACACCAGCTTCACATTTGCCAACCATAGGAAGGGAAATAAATTTTGTTGCAAAAAAAGGATTTTTATAATTGCTTAAAAACATTCATTTTGTTTGTTTTCCTTAATATGGTCTCTGTTTCAGCCAGGGGAAAAGACAACATTCTCTTCCCATTTGAAGGAGTTGCCTCCTCTAGATTTTTGTGTGAAACTTCAACCAGTGTGTTGCCTGGCCCACAGCACACTGCTTCCCCTCTGGGCTGACTGGCATGCATCACACCCCACACAAGCCCTCCCTCGCCCTCCCCAGCCCTGAGCAATTCCAGTCCTCCCCACAGCCCAAGCTGCAGCTGTCCATTACCTGGGAGAGTTAATAAGAAATTCACCTTCCTTCCCGGGCACAAATGAATTCTAGTCAGTTCATTCTCACAGGAAATAAATTTTCAAATGGAAATTTAAAAAAAAACAATTGCAAGGAAAGGTAATAACGTGTCACCCCTGAATTCTGCCTCTAAGAGAAATATATTACCATCCCCAAGATCACAGCAGACCCAGAGAAGCCCCTCTGGACACCAGGGCTTTACAGCGTTGGGATGGGCAGGCCCCGTGGCTCTCATGTCCATTCTCTGGTGTCCCGTCAAGCTGTTAAATGACCTCAAAACCACATATCTACTCCTGAAAATGCATGGGCGACACATAGGTTAGGGCCTCTGCACTCACTTCAGAATGTTCTGTGGCCTGGAGTCCTGATGCCTTTGTTCCTGGGAGAGTTTCCACACCAATCAAGACACTGTGTGCTGTAACACAGTGATTAAGAGACAGGCTTGTGGGGTATACAGTCTCTTCCATTTACTACCTGTGTGACCTTGGGCAAATTACGTAAACTCTCTAAGCTTTGGTTCCTTATCTGTTAAATAGGGTAAAAAAAAGAAAAAAAGAAAAAACCCTGCCTTGTAAGATTACTGTGAAAGCAAATAAATTAATGCTTGCAAAGCCCAGTGCCTCACAGATCATAAGTGCTCAATAAATGTCAGCTTTTATTATTATCCTATTTTTTAAAGGTGTTCAGGGGTGAGATAGATATTCTACTACCGAAAGCAGGTCCCAGGTTATTTATTGTTTAGAAGTGGATATTCTGTTTAAATGTTTAATGTGTTTCCCTAAAAGACATTTTATCTGCAAGCTAACTTTACAGAGTTAGAAATCTGAGTCAGGAGTTTGGTAACAAAATTGAGTAGTGCTGTTTGTTGAGTAGTCTAGATGCCACTGACCAGGAAAATCACAAAATTCTGAATTGAAACATTGCGACAGGTGGTTTTAGGCTACATACATGCAAATTGCAGACAGCATGCTTCTTCTTTTGCTGGAGGAGAAAACCAGGGATAGTACTTATAAAAAGAGCCAAAAACTGAGTAAAACAACTAGTTGGAAGTAATAAGAACTCCTGCTCTTTTATTCATATAAGCAGTTAATTAAAGAATATTGACATAGTAGAAAGACACTTATTAGGGATTTGGGTGTCAAACTTTCCCTGATGTCCTAAAGTGCCAGCCCAGTCAATGTTTTTATTCTATGAGGATGTGTCAGCATGAATCAAGTTGGCTTTTCACTTAACCTTGGGAGCAAGAATCAGAGTTTGTTTTAGAAGAAAGGTTTAAATAAAAGTTAGATGAAAACCTGAAGTCTGACATTAGTATAGCTCCACCTTGTGAAGGAATGCTACGCAACCAGTAAAAATGATGGCAGACCTGTTGGTGGGAATGTACATACAAATAATCTGGAGGGCAATTCAACAATATATATTAAAAATCCTTATAAATGTCCATATCTTTTGATAAAGGAATTCCTTCTCCATGACTTACTTTTAAGAACATGATCTTGTCAGTCTATAAAGAAAGAAGTACAATGATATTGAGAAGTTTATCAGTGTGCTGTCCATAGTAGTTAACACTTGTCTCCCAGTTAGATAATGAACATTAAAACATGTTATGAACTGTTTAGTTCTGTATAGATGTGCTTTGATTGCTATCATTTACTAAATTTTCTCCAGTCATGTCCTACCTTTGTGTTCTATCTTGCTTAGTTCTACCAAATGCCAAGAAAGCTCTGGACTCAGATTGCCATGACTTTAACCTTGCCTTTGCTGTTTACGCTAAATTGTCTGGTGCATGTTCCTTAACTTCTCAGTTTCTTCACCTGTGAAATGGGAATGATAATAATGCCTACCTAATAAGGTTACAAAGAAGATTGAGTGAGTTAATCCAAAATCAATTACATGGATTAGGGCCTAATAGGTAGTATGCTCTCCATAAATGTTAACTATCATCAACAGAGCCCAAATTTCTGGCATCATCACACCAAGCACATTTGGACTCTAAATCCCATGAGCACTCAATTAATACAGAGCCAAATCACTTGTGAAGTCACCAGGCACGTGAGCCCAGATGGACTTCTCACCCTTAACTACCACCCTGATGATTCTTCAGTACTTAAACTGATGATTTAGAATTGGTGACACTTGACAGGACATCAAAGGTGACCCCTCCCCTCCCCCAGTACCCTCTTCATTAGGGAGCTCAACCTTCAGAGCAACCTCAGACCCAAAAGACCCAAGCCTGGACCCTGTGAAGTGTGGACAGCCAAGGGACAGCGTGCTCAACCTGTCCCTTCCAGGAACCTTCTGCTGGACCAAATTCGGGAAATAAGCATCAATCCTTTATAGCAGGGGCCCAAAAGTAGCAGCCCAGGCCAGAATCCATCCTGCCCATTTAGCCTATGCTGTCTTAAATTTTTCTAAATTGGCTGCCAACAATTAGTTGAGACATTAAAATTTCAGGCTTCTCCTGAAGTATCAAAAAGTTGGCCACATCGAGCTCGCATTCCCAGAAGGCAGCAATCACTGGAAGCTGGGTCACAGCTGCCCCCTTCAGGCAGGGCATGGGATCTCCAGTTTTCTCCATTCCACCCACTTCATTCACCTATATTTCCTACCTAGCCCTGAGGGCACTTGGTTTTCTGACCCTGCCCATTGCTCCACAACAAGCATTTTTGTGTGTGTATGTGCATGTGCACGCATGCACATACCTGTCCTGGGGCAGGACGTGGGCTGGAGGATATTTGCTGGGAATCTCTTAGGATTCAAGAATGTTTTAAAAGATGGAGGCGGGCTTTAGCAGCGTCAATGGAAGTGCTCTTAGGTAAGCAGGATGTTTGGGGCTGCAGGGTTTCTGAACACTGTTTACAG
Organism: Lipotes vexillifer; assembly: GCF_000442215.2. Classification (NCBI taxonomy): domain Eukaryota; kingdom Metazoa; phylum Chordata; class Mammalia; order Artiodactyla; family Lipotidae; genus Lipotes; species Lipotes vexillifer. The sequence goes on along the minus strand of NW_006785406.1, from coordinate 162,588 downwards.
GCTATGCCAGTGTGGGCCAGGCCTTAGGCAGCACCACAGGGCTGGTTAGAAGTTACAGAATTCCGGCACTGTCCCCTGTCAGCAAAGTGCTGAGACAACAAACTTAACCTCTCTGTCCAGCGTGAGCCTATCAGCCATGGTTATTAAATCCCACAAAAGGGAGAAGAGGAGGAGTGAATGGGGCTGAAAGAAAAAGCACTTTCCCCATTTGGATAGATGTGAAGAACAGGAGCTGTTGGAGAAAGGCAGGGAATGTAATTGCTGGCCTGAAAGAAAAAGAAAAACTATAAAAGGAAAGAAAGAAAGAGGGGGGGAAATTGATAATGAACAATTTATCCTCAGAGCTAACAGTTAATTAATTCTGAAAATATCTGTCAGGCTAATAGAAGTGGGGGGGGGAGGAGGGGCTGTGCCACACAATTAATAAAATAATAATAACAAAAAAGGAAAGAAAAAAGATTTTTTAAAGGTGTTGCTATCTTCTTACAGGCTGGGCCCTTGGCTTCCCAATGTCATTTTCAACACAATTTTTTTCCCCTCCGTCTCTTTTCAGAAATTGTTCTCATGAATGATTTATATATGTCTAGTTATCTGGAGTGATTTCTATGGACCCCGGCGCATTGCTGCATAATTGTTAATTTTAACGCCATAATAGCTTCAGATGGAGAAAGAGATTAGGCATTTATTGCACAATTAAATGAAACATACTTGAGAATCACAAAGGGTTCCATAATTATTTCAGACCATTAATAAAATGGGCATTAAATTATATGGGACACAAAAGGGAAAGGAAATAGATTTTCATTACAGCAATAGAAGCTGAGGGTAGTCATAGATCCTTGTTGAATTATCTTTCTCTCTCTCTCTCTGAAATTAATTGTTGCCCAGCTTATTTCAAAGCAAAATAAAGGAGGGGAAAAAAGTGTTTTAAGAACCTCTGATGAAAGGGCTTTGTTGGATGGGGACAATAGCCAGTGATACACTCAAAAAAACAAGGTAATCTTTGATTCTGGCTCCTTGCCTTTGATCCCGAAGACTTTAAAGGCAGTTTTTCAGCAGCATGGGGTTCCCCATCCCTACCCAACTCCCAACCTGTGAGAATCCAAGTGGGAGAGGGGAAATGGGGAGGTCAAGGAAGAATGGGTCACTGGCTCCTCTATCCAAGCACTCCTGATGGGAGAACTTGGACCATTACACACAATCCCACACCGTTTAACAACATTAACACCGTTTGGCTTGAACTTCCTGAAAGGGAATAAAAATGGAAGGAAAATGCATTTCATTCATTGTGTATTTATTTGACATGCTCTGATCTTCAAAATGACACTCTGAAGTAGGTACTATTCTTATCATTCCCATTTTACAGATGAGGAAACCAAGACTTGGAATGAATAAGGAAATTGCCCAAGGCCCTACACCCACTAAGTGGGGCAGTCAGGATTTAAAAATAAAACAGTGTCCCTGACCTAAAACTACTCTTACTCTAGTAGGGGAAGACAGACAAGCACACAGAAAATCTGATACCATGGCATGTACTGCTGGACGTGTGCACTGCACCCAGACACCAGCACGCATCTACTGCTGCAGCTGCAAAAACATGCAACGGGATAAAACACTTCCTCTTCTTTCCCTTCCCCTTACTGATGTCATAACTTCCCAACAGAATTCAAGCAAATGCTCCCTCCATTACCTAAATGTGATCTACCTTTGTCCCTTGAGAGCCCATGAGCAGGATCCCTGCCCAATTCTATGTGGCAACAATAACAAGATGACAGGAGGAGGCCAGGGTCCCTGGAGAAGCCTCTTGACCCTCCCTTCAGTCCACATTGGCTGCCTTTGCCAAGGAGTGATGCTCGTGAGGAAACCAGTGTGGCCCCTGCTTTTAAACTAGAGACACATGGATGAAGCATAAAGCTAAAACAAAACCCAAAAAACACTAGCTTAAAAGCTGCAGCAGGCCTCAGCCAACTACAAAGCTCCTGCCTTGGACAATGGACTATCACTTCAAACTTCAGGGCATCACTATGGTACCCAGGCACCTCCGTGGCTGGCTCTCCCTGAAATCTGGTGGGACTTAACCTCAGAGTCCAGGACCATGGGTTGACTTCTTCTTGCTTATTCTGCTGCCCAGCTTTGTGGAGCCAGCCCAGTGTTGCCCACACACACCAGTATTTTACCTCTAAAGCTTCAACTATGTGCCCCAGACCAGGATCTTGTAATACTTAGCAGGATCCCGTTTGTAAAACTCAGATCCAAGAGCCCCCATGACTACAATAAAATAGAGAGCTTGGCAATGGGGCTCAGGCATCAGGAGAATAGAGCACACATTCCTTTAGGAGAAACTCACCCAGGAGTAGCAGGGAAAGCCCGGAAAAAGAGGCCGTGAAGCAGCAGATGCCCCTGAAAAGCACCCAGATGTCCACATCATGCAGAAAGTCAAGGTAGGAAGAACACACACCAAATTAAATGACTTAGAGCCATGTGAGCATAAGACTCATAGCCTATGGATTTCTCTTATTGACAAGATAAGCCACTCATAAAGTAATCCTTCACCTGCCAACTCTTCCACAATTTGCGTATTAACAAGGCTTCTACCTTCTCTATTAAAAGAAATAATCTTCAATCAGGTAGTAAGAAAAGCTGAATTCCAAGAGAGATGAGCGGTATAGCATGAGGATGCTTCCAGATCCAAATGAATTACACAGAAGGAGCTTAAAAAAAGAAGAGAGGAAAATGCCAAACAATTTTACCAGTTGATAAGTTTTATGGAATTATGGAAACCAGGAAAGTTGTCAAGAGATTAAATAGAGATGGACTTATATGGTCTCAATTTTGACTAAAAAATTAGATTCTGGAAACTGCAAACTGGTTATTTGGAAATGGTTTCTCCCCTGCCTTCCATCCACATGCAAACATTCTAGATTGTTATTTAGCTTCAACAAAGAAGCTAATAAAGGAGACATGGTTTATTAAATGAAAAAGTCTAAGGCTAGATATTTCCTTTCTGATGGCTTGGAATACTAGAAATTCCAAAATGCCTTCCCATTTTAATAACATGCTTAGATCCTGAATATGTTCCAACAAACATATATTTTAACGTCTGAGCTAAAAATAAATAGAAATTATCTGTGCTGTACAAGACTTCAATTTAAAAAATTAATAATACAGAGAAATTCTTCCTAAAGTCAAAACAAAACAGCACAAGCTGAAATTTTTTGAAAATGAAAGTAAACAAAAAAAACAAAACGTAAATGATAACGAAGAACAAAATCTTGTGAGGCCCTAAAAGAAAATTCGAATTCAGGAAACAAAGCCTTGGGGATTAACTACTATGCAAGGAAATGGAAGAATAAACCTTGGGCTCAAGAAAAATGTGGGAAATATGCCAAAGTTTCTCACCTCAAGCCAAAACCCTTGAAAAGAGTAGCACCATGGGTGAAATAAGGGGTAAATTATCCACCTGTCAGTAATGGGAGACTGGAGGAATTCTTTTTGCTCTGATGGTTCTATGTAGAAAAGAACAATAGCAGCAGCAATAACAATAATCATAGTAATTATACTAGTCTCTCCAGATAATTTGCTATCCTAGGCCCTCACACTCAGATCTAGAGTTCAAATGTAGGATACTCATAGGCCAGGAATCCACTCAGTCTAGAAATTAAAGTAGTTCAAGATTAATAAAACCCTGTGACACCTGGTAAAAATAAAGGTGAACACTCCCTAACTGCTCAGGATCACACAGATTAAGTTGGATCAAACATGAACTCATAATTAAAAATGAAAGCATTACACAAGGAAATGAGCCACCATGAGGGCGATGAAGCAAAAAATAACAAACCACAAATTTAGACATCCCTCCCCACGGGTACCTCATTTACTGAAATTTTGGATAATGTTTATGAGGTATCTCTATATGAAATGCTTAAAAAAGCAGACAGAAACTTTAAATGGTCAAAGAATTAAAAACTATTAAAAATGATTTAATAGGGCTTCCCTGGTGGCGCAGTGATTGAGAGTCCACCTGCCGATGCAGGGGACACGGGTTCGTGCCCCGGTCCGGGAAGATCCCGCATGCCGCGGAGCGGCTGGGCCCGTGAGCCATGGCCGCCAAGCCTGCGCGTCCAGAGCCTGTGCTCCGCAACGGGAAAGGCCACAACAGTGAGAGGCCCATGTATTGCAAAAAAAAAAAAAAAAAAGATTTAATAAAGGAATCAAATAAAACATTAAAATTTAATCATTTTTAAAAACTCACTGGATGGATTATAAATCAGATTAGACACAGCTGAAAAGAAAATGGATAGGAGGATGGATCAAAATAAATTACCCAGATTGCAGCATAGAGAAACAAACGAAGTAGAACTTGTGAAAGAGAGGTTATATGAGAGAAAATGTTTAACCAGAGTTCCAGAATGAGAAAACAGGATGGGAGAGATGGAAAAAAATCAAAGATATGAGTTTTCCAGACCTGTTATCAAACATGAATCTAGATACAGAAAGCCCAACATATACCAAAGCCTATAAATAAAAAAGAAGTTTGTGTTTCAACACATTATAGTGAAATTATAAAACACCAAAGATAAAGAGATGATCTTAAAAGCAGCAACAGAAGAAAAGAGAGATCACCTTCAAATGAATTACAATTATACAAATAGCACAATCCTAAACATCAATAATTAACCCAGAAAGCAGTGAAACAATACTTTCAATGTGTTCAGAGAGAACATTTATCAATCTATAAATGAATACCCAAAAAAAACTTTTTAAAAAATGAGGACCAAAGACATTTTCAAATAAAAACTTTTGAAAAGAAATGTTCAGACCCATGTCTAAGCATGGACTTCTTTTCATTTGTATGGCTCGGAATATGTTGGGTTTTCTGTTTGTGTCTATGGATTCATGTCTAAATCACTTTGAGGTTATCTCCCATTTTTCTGGGACTGCTTTTAAAATTTTTATCCTTGATGTTTTGTAATTTCACTAGGGAGTGATGATAGGAAGGAAGACCTGATATGGAGGATGAAATGATGAGTGAATAAATTAGTTAACATGTTAATAGACCTAAACAAATACTGACTCTGTGAAATGATGATGATGTTTAACGTGTGAGGTTGAGAAAAAACACAAAATATAGTTAAATATGTAACATTAATAGTATACATGTCAGGAGTGGGGGATCAGAGTTATTATTCTAAGTACCAGGAGGAGAGAAGAGAATAGCAATGGAGAATTTAGCTTTCAAGCCAGTGGAGGGGAAGGAAGGTGGGAGAGTGGGGGAATACCTTAACTGATCCAAAAGAAGGCAAAGAAGAAGGGAAATAGGATGGGAAAGACAAGTGCGAAAAAACTAAATAATAAAGCAAAAATTGTCAAGGATAGTGAAGAGACTGAGATTTTACCCTACTTGAAAGCTAACAAGTTAGCCTGCCACAGTTTCATGTATACTGGTAGAAGACACAAGAATCCTTGGTCCAAGACAAGAGATGATTTATTACTCACAGCAGAAGCAGTAGCCAGTGTATCAGCATTTTTGTACCTATTCTCCAAACCACAATTTCCACAGTGTGATAGGAGATGGCCAGATGACACCTGCACATGAAGTGGGTTGTGTTACAGGAGAGGAACCTTGAGCTTAGGAAACCTGAATCTTTGATGATAAATAGTAAGCATTCTTGCTCTTTGCTCTGGAGACAGACTCCATCTCTAACCTCCAAGGCTGTAAGTAAAATTGCCCTTTGCTCCAGAGGGAGACACTATCTCTCTCTTCTGAGGCTATTCACTACACAAACATCCTTGAAAAGCTAGTTTGGAACAAAAGGCACTCAGTACTTCTCTTGAAAGATTTTCAGAAACAGAAGAAACTTACATAGAATTGTCTCCCAGCAGAAATAAGTCCAGATATGTTAGTAATAACAATAAATAAATTCATCTGCTAAGTACAGAGATTATCACAGTAAATAAAAAAGAAATCTACCAGTATTAAATACAAGAGAAGAAATGCAATACATATGGCTCTAAAAGGCTAAAAGCAAAAGGATGGTAAAAGGTATTACAAGAAAATTCAAAACGAAGGTAAGCCAGAGTTAGTTATACTAATATCAAATGAAATAGAAGTTAACACAAAAAAATTTACTAGAGTCATAGATCACTACATAATGATGAAAGGTTTTATTATACAGGAAGATATATAATAATTTTAACCATAAATAAACATAGCAAAAATGCTCAAATTATATAAATCAAAAACTAATAGGACTATTAAAAGAAACTGACAAATATACTATCACAGTGGAAGATTTCGTTACACATCTATCAATTTTTTTAATTGAAGTCTATTTGACCTACAACACTATATTAGTTCCATGTGTACAAGATAGTGATTTGATATTTCTATACATTAAAAAATGATCAACATAAGTCTAGTTACCATTTGTCACCATACCAAATTATTAGAATGTCATTGACTATATCCCTCATGCCGTACATTTCATCCCAGTGACATTTATTTTGTAACTGGAAGTTCATATTTCTTTATCTCCCTCACCTATTTTGTTCCTCTCCCCCCACTCCCCACCTCTAACAACCACCAGTTTCTCTCTGTATCTATGAGTCTGTTTCTGTTTTGTTATGTTTGTTCATTTGTTTTTGTTTTTGTTTCAATTTTTTTTAACATCTTTATTGGAGTATGATTGCTTTACAATGGTGTGTTAGTTTCTGCTTTATAACAAAGTGAATCAGTTATACATATACATATGTTCCCATATCTCCTCCCTCTTGCATCTCCCTCCCTCCCACCCTCCCTATCCCACCCCTCTAGGTGGTCACAAAGCACCGAGCTGATCTCCCTGTGCTATGCGGCTGCTTCCCACTAGCTATTTTACGTTTGGTAGTGTATATATGTCCATGCCACTCTCTCATTTCGTCACAGCTTACCCTTCCCCCTCCCCATATCCTCAAGTCCATTCTCTAGTAGGTCTGTGTCTTTATTCCAGTTTTACCCCTAGGTTCTTCATGACATTTTTTTTTCATAGATTCCATATATATGTGTTAGCATACGGTATTTGTTTTTCTCTTTCTGACTTACTTCACTCTGTATCACAGACTCTAGGTCCATCCACCTCACTACAAATAACTCAATTTCGTTTCTTTTTATGGCTAAGTAATATTCCATTGTATATATGTGCCACATCTTCTTTATCCATTCATCTGTTGATGGACACTTAGGTTGCTTCCATGTCCTGGCTATTGTAAATAGAGCTGCAGTGAACATTTTGGTACATGACTCTTTTTGAATTATGGTTTTCTCAGGGTATATGCCCAGTAGTGGGATTGCTGGGTCGTATGGTAGTTCTATTTTTAGTTTTTTAAGGAACCTCCATACTGTTCTCCATAGTGGCTGTATCAATTTACATTCCCACCAACAGTGCAAGAGGGTTCCCTTTTCTCCACACCCTCTCCAGCATTTATTGTTTGTAGATTTTTTGATGATGGCCATTCTGACTGGTGTGAGGTGATACCTCATTGTAGTTTTGATTTGCATTTCTCTAATGATTAGTGATGTTGAGCATTCTTTCATGTGTTTGTTGGCAATCTGTATATCTCCTTTGGAGAAATGTCTATTTAGGTCTTCTGCCCATTTTTGGATTGGGTGTTTGGTTTTTCTGATATTGAGCTGCATGAGCTGCTTGTAAATTTTGGAAATTAATCCTTCAGTTGCTTCATTTGCAAATATTTTCTCCCATTCTGAGGGTTGTCTTTTGGTCTTGTTTATGGTTTCCTTTGCTGTGCAAAAGCTTTGAAGTTTCATTAGTTCCCATTTGTTTATTTTTGTTTTTATTTCCATTTCTCTAGGAGGTGGGTCAAAAAGGATCTTGCTGTGATTTATGTCATAGAGTGTTCTGCCTATGTTTTCCTCTAAGAGTTTGATAGTGTCTGGCCTTACATTTAGGTCTTTAATCCATTTTGAGTTGTTCATTTGTTTTGATGTTTAGATTCCACCTATAAGTGAGATCATATGGTATTTGTCTTTCTCTGGCTGATTTACTCACTTAGCATAACACCTTTTAGGTTCATGCATGTTGTCACAAATAGCAAGATTTCATTCTTTTTTATAGATGAGTAGTATTCCATTGTGTGTATATATATATATATATATATACACCATATCTTTATCCATTCATCCATCAATGAACGCTTAGATTGCTTCTGTATCTTCACTATTGTAACTAACGCTGCAATTATCATAAGGGTTATATACCTTTTTTAATTAGTGTTTTTGTTTGTTCTTGAAAAACACCCAGAAGTGGAATTGCTGTATCTTATGGTAGTTTTATTTTTAATTTTTTTGAGGAACCTCCATACTGTTTTCCATTGTGGCTGTACAAATTTACATTCCCACCAACAGTGCATGAGTGTTCCCTTTTCTCCACATCCTCACCAACACTTGGTGTTTGTTGTCTTTTTGATAATAGCCATTCTGACAGATCTGAAGTGATATCTCATTGTGATTTTGATTAGCATTTTCCTGATGACTAATGATGTAGATCATCTTTTCATGTGTCTGCTGGCCATCTGTAAATCTTCTGTGGAAAAATCTCTATTCAGGTCTTCTGCCCATTTTTTAATCAGATTTTTAAAAAATTTGAGTTGTATGAGTTCTTTGTATATTTTGGATATTAAATTTTAATAGATATATTGTTTGCAAATATCTTCTATTCAGTAGTTGGGCTTTTCATTTGCTGATAGTATCCTTCACTGTGCAAAAGCTTTTTAGTTCATGCAATCCCATTTGTTTACTTTTGCTATTTTTGCTTTGCCTCAGGTGACAGATTCAAAAAGATGTTGCTAAGATGGAAGATGTCAAAGAGTGTATTGCCTATGTTTTCTTCTAGGAATTTTTTGGTTTCAGGTTTAACACTTAAGTATTTAATCAATTTTGAGTTTATTTTTGTATATGGTGTGAAAAAGTAGTCCAGTTTGATTCTTTTGCATGTTGTTGTCCAGCTTTCCCAACACTATTTACTGAAAGGCTCTCTTTTCCCCATTGCTTATTCTTGCCTCCTCTGTTGTAGATTAATTGACCATGTAAGCATGGGTTTATTTCTGGGGTCTCTATTCTGTTCCATTGATCTATGTGTCTAAATCTGTGCATTACCATACTGTTTTGATTACTCTAGCTTTGTAATATAGTCTGAAAACAAGGAATGGGTTACCTCCAGATTTGCTCTTCTTTCTCAATATTGTTTTGACTATTCAGGGTCTTTTGTGTTTCCTTACAAATTTTAGAAATATTTATTCTAGTTCTGTGAAAAATGCCATTGGTATTTTGATAGGGATTGCACTGTATCTGTAGATTGGGGAGTATGGTCATTTTAACAATATTAATTCTTCCAATCCATGAGTATGGTATATTTTTCAATTTGTTTGTGTCACCTTCAGTTTCTTTCATCAATATCTTGTAGTTTTCCAAGTACAGGTCTTTAACCTCCTCAGATAGATTTATTCCTAGGTATTTTATTCTTCTTGATGCAATTATACATGGGATTGTTTTCTTAATTTCTCTTTCTGATAGTTTGTTGTTAGTGTATAGAAAAGTAACAGATTTTTATGTATTAATTTTATATGCTTTATGGAATTCATTTATTAGTTCTAATGCTTTTTGGTGGTGTCTTTAGGACTTTCTCTGTGTAGTGTCATGTCATCTGCAAACTGTAACAGTTTTTATTCTTCCTTTCCAATTTGGATTCCTTTTATTTCTTTTTGTCTGATTGCTGTAGCTAGGACTTCCAGTACTACGTTGAATAAAAGTGGTGACAATGGGCATCCTTGTCTTGTTCCTGATCTAAAAAGAAATGTGTTCAGCTTTTCACCATTAAGTATGATGTTAGCTGTGGTCTTATCATATATGGCCTTTATTATGTCATCTATCAATTAAAGACAGATCAGCAGATTAAAACATCTGTAAATATACAAAAGATAAAAACTACACAATAAATAAAATTAACATTAGACATATATAGAACCCTGCACTCAAAATTAGAACACCCACTCTTCAGTAACACAAGTAATATTTAAATACTGACCATATACTAGGTGATAGTGTCTCAGCAATTTTTTAAAAAAATCAATACCATTTAACCACATTATTAGCCACAATGCAATTAAGTTAGAAATCAATAACATAAGACAGTTTACTGAAAGAAAATATACCTGGAAATGTACAAAGATTCTTATAAATAACTCCTTGGTAAAAAAAAAAAACATCACAATGGAAATGTGATTTTTACTTCATTTATAATTGAATAATAATGTAAAAACTACAGATCAAACTTATGGGATGAAGCTAAAGCAGTACTAAGTGAAAATTTTGTAAACTTAAATGCTTATATTAGAAAAGTAGAAAGCAATAGGCATCCCACTTAAAAGTTAAGAATTTAAGAAGTTTGAGAAAGAACATCCAGCTAAATTCAAAGAGGAATGATACAATATAAGGAATGATACAGTATAAGATATGATACAATACAATATAAAAGATAAGAGCAGAAATAATAAAATAGAAAGCAAAATAAAATATAGAAGTTGAACAAAGCCAAAAATGCATTCTTCGAATATACTAATCAAGAACAAATTTATGGTAAGATTAATCTGGGGGTGGGGAAGAGAAGTAAAGCACAAGTATTAAATATTAGGAATAAAAAAGAAGATGCAATAGAATCAGCAGAGATTTACAATAATGAGAATATATCATTAATGTGTTTGTGCCTATAAATTAGTAAGCTGAGTTAAAATTTACACATTTTTCAAAACTATAACTTTTAAAAGTAGCTTCCAGGAGAATCAGAAAACCTGGCTAGACTTTATAATATCTATTAAAGAAATTGAATCAATAGTTTAAAATCTTCCCACAGATAAAACACCAGACCTAATGATTTTATAGTTCACTCCTAACAACCTCCTAAGGAACAGATCAATTACACAAATTCTTCCAGAGACTAGAAAAAGAACAAATACTTCCTACCTCATTTTGTGAGATTATTTGATATTAAAACTAAGCAAATAAAATACAAGAAAGGAAAATGAGAAAAAGAGAGAGAAAGAACAAGAGTGAGGCTAGGGATAAATCCTATAATAGACTTGTAAAATTTTGTCTATGGATAACTATAAAATGATATTGAAAGGCATTAAAGGAGAATAAATTAAATGTAGAAGTATACTATGTTCATGGATAGGAAGATTAAATGTAAAGATGCCAGGTCTCCCAAAATTGATTGATAGATTCGATTAAATTTCAAACCAAATTCCAAGAAAGTTCTTTCTGAAACATAATTGCTTCAATCAAAATTTATATGTAAGAGTAAATGATCATGACAAATGGCCAAGACATTTCTAAAAAACAAGGTAGAATGACTTTCTCTATCATATTTCAAGATTCTAAAATGAGAACTGTTGAAAGAATATGGTATTGGTGCAGATACAGACAGCTATGCAAGTATAACAAAAGAAAAAGCTCAAAAACAGACCAATGTATACATGGAAACTTGGTATACGATTAAGATGGCCCTGAAAATCACTAAGGAAAGGAAGTACTATTAAATAAATTCAATCCCTAGCTGCACATACACAAAACTCAAGGTGAATTAAAGATAAAGCTCAAAACTAAAACTTTTTGAAAAAGTATAGGGAAATTTTTGACTTTAAACAGCCTTTATTGGTAAAGGTCATCCAAAGCCATACTTTGCCATTAATCTTCTGTATGCCCATCTGTTATCTACACTATTTTATGTCTATAAGGAGTTCAGAGAGTAGAAGATGGATACAGGTTTCATAAGTCTGTCTTCCAATCTGGCCCTGAAAACCACTGAGTAAAAGGTCTTGATAGACTAGCATTCTTTTTAAGACAAAATTCGCCTTGGGTCACCATCAAAAGCTATTAAGAACATTTCTCATTCTGGTCTGTATATGAGACTATGGCTTTGGGAGAGCTCTTCTCTCCATACACTGTGACCTGCAAAGGGCTGCTGATTTCTTGAGTAAGAAGTTAAGATGAGCTTGACCTTAGGGTCAAACCAACTGTCAGCCATGTCTTAGTTAACTACGCTACCTCCTGGAAGAATTTTGGCTTATGCATTCTCAGTCTTGAATTTATCTTTCTAAATGTCATAAGTTCACCAAGGACAATTTGTAATTGCATTGGCAACCAAAATTATTCACTGGAGAGGTTCTGCAGCAGACATGAGAGTGAGCTGCTCAGATCTCCTGTTAAGACAGAACTTCTGAAAGGAATGCAATCAACTGACCTGCCCCACTTTCAAGATCCACCACATTCCCTAGGTAGTTTCTAGCCAATAACTTAGAAGTGCTGAGGTTCGATACCTGGGAAATTCCTGCCCAACACAGGACTCCTCTAACAGGCAATCTTTGCTCTGGGACACCCCCATTGCCTGGCTGACAGTTTCTTAGAGTTGTACTGTGGGGTGAGGCTCTTTATACACAATTTTCCCACCTTCCCTCCCTGTCTTCACATGTGTCAAACTTACACTGCAGTCTGAAGGCCTTCCCTGTCTATGCCTGCTCTCCCTTTAAGGACTTTTCTCCCAATAAATATTTTCACATCTAAGTCAGTTTTGCTGCCTGCTTCTCAGGAGACCCCAAAATGAAATGGGTGCCTTACTACAAAAGGGAAGAAACCCCTGTGAGGAAATTCTCTGCTTTGACTAAAAGACGTATCACCTTAATATAAAAGATCACCCTCCTTTGGGAAATAGTAAGTATCAGCTTTTATTCATATGGTCCTCATGGAATTATCAAGGTCCTGAGTTGTTTAAATCAGCTGTAGCTTCAATCTCTTTTCTCTCTCTCTGTCTCCACACACACAGCCCACCCCATGTATGTGTGTATGTATGTGTGTGAAAATATATTTTCCTGCATCCAAGACTTCTCTGGCACCTTTCATATCTGTTTGTAGCCAGCTCTCTCTCACTTCCCCTTTTTTATCCCTATTCCTCTCTTTCTGCTCCCTCAAGAAACTTTGGAGATCAAATAGTCTTTAAAAAATTATTCTGTTATGTTCAAATCTAAGAACATTTAATCCAGATAAACACATCTAATACAAAATTGGAATAAATCCGATTACAAGGTCTCTTAAAACCTATTGGGGCATCCTCTGTTCCTATCAACTTTTAGGGTGAAAAAATGGTACATTTAATACTCATATAAATTTGAAAAAATAACTCAAGAGTCTCCGAAAGGGAAAAATTTAACTCCTAGTATTTTGTTTATTTTGGCTATTCTATGGAAAAAATTCTGTTTTCACTACAGCTTTGAAAAATAATAAAAAGTTTACCTATAAGTTAAGTTAATGGCCTTGATTACATACTAGTTTACAAGATAAAAAAGAGATATTCAGAGCTTTTAAGCATGACTTAAAGAACCTTTAAAATTTGATTTATAAATTCAAATATGTTTGAATTATATTAGAAAAAAGAGTCTTATCAAGATGCTTTGGAAAAATTAGACTGATTTAATAATTTTAGTTTATAACTAATTCTATATCTTCTCCTTGTTTTTAGCACCTTCTAGAAATAAGGTAAGTACAATATTCTAGTTTGCATAAGGTAGAGTTTATTTCCTCATGATTAAAATTTTCTAAATTTCCTATATTGGCTTTATGTCAAAATTATTGTTTGCAAAAATCATTTAATATTATAAAAATATGTTTAACTAAATAACGTGGTAATAATAAATGTCTTTTAAAAGTGTTACGCTACTGAAATTTTTTGAGGTTGCAAATCATAAGAACTTAATTTGCAAACTCAAACCTGTAATTTTCATATTCTTACTTAACTTTAAGATCTTGAATTGATATTAATTTTTCATTGATAAATAACATTTGAATACTTAGACAATACAATTTTCATTTACATACACTCTTTTTTCTACATAATAAATAAATAATAATAATAATAATAAATATAATAATAAAGTTAATATGTTAACATAAAAATATGTCAAAAAAAAAGGATGCACAAATATCCCTGAGTTTTATTAATATTCGTGTTCTTTTTTTAAGAAATATAAAAGAAGGAATGTGCTGGTAAGGAGCTGTATATGCAAGATAATGGTTGTGTTTTTGTTTATCAAGAAAAAGGAGAGAATAATTTTGTCTTAAGTAAGAATTGGCTGGTTGTAGCAGAGCATGAAAGAAGATCAGAAAGATGAAAGAATGAACTTTATTTCCTGGATTTCAAATATCTATAAATTATAAGCTCTAAGGAAGAAATAAACTGTGTAAAAACATTGAAAATGTATATTAAATGTGATGGATTTATAAATAAGAAAGAAAGGCCTGGGAATTTTTTTTTACTGTAAATCATTAGAAGGACGATTTGAACTTTCCTTTTGTTGAAATGACCAAGGCATTGAGTGCCCAGAAAACATAGGTCCCTTTTACAACCACAATATTTGTTTTCTATACTTTTGACATACTCTTGAATCACTTTTGGAAAAGTTTCTTAATTTCGAAAAAGGTTAAGTTCCTAACAATTATTACTGCTTACTTCTGTTTATTAATTATATGTACATTTGTAGTTCTTAAATCATCCTGAAATATTAATCCTATGATCATGAAGTGACCCTCTTCTCCCCCAAAACCCTCTTGACCCTTGTCTTGAGATACAGTTTGTCTGATATAAACACCATTCCAGGTTGTTGTTGTTGTTGTTATGGTTTGCTTGGTATATCTTCTTCCATCTTTTTTCTTTGAACCTATTTGTATCTCTATATTTAAAGTGTGTCTTTTATAGACAGAATACACTTGGCTTTTTATTTATTTTAATCTAACAATCTCTGCCTTTTGATATGAATAGTTAGTCCATTATGCTTAATATTATTATTTATATGGTTTTATGTAGGCCTGCCATTTGGCTACTTTCTATTTGTTGCATTTATTTTTTGTTCCTCAGTTCTTCCTTTCCTGCATTCTTTTGTGTTAACCAAACATTTTTTATTGTTCCATTTTTTATTGGCCTTAGAGCTATATTAATTTGCATTATTTTATAGCAGTTGCATCTGTAACTTATCCCAGTATATTTAGAGCTAATGTTGAATTATTTCATATAGCTAGAAACTTGGCAACAGTATGTTTCCATTTACCTCCCCCATCCTCAGTGTTATTGTTGTTATATGTAATTATATACATTATAAACAGAAAAATACAGTGTAATAATTTTTGCTTTAGTTGCATATTTTTAAAAATATATTGTATAACATATATATATACATTCTTCGTTTCTTTCTTACTTCCCAGAGATTTAGTGTACTTTCCCTTTATCCTGAAGAACTTCTTTTAGTATTTCTTAGAGCACAGGTCTGCTGGCAGTATATTCTCTCAGTTCTTGTTTAGATAAATATGTCCTTGTTTTACCTTTATTTTTAAAGAATAGTTTCATTGAATATGGAATTCTTAATTAATATTGTTTTCTTTCAGTACCTTGAATATGTTATTCTGATATCTTCTGGCCTCTGTTTCTGATGAGAAGTCAGCTCTTTGTCATATCATTATTTTCCTTTATGTAATGGAGCATTTTCTCTAGCAGCCATGAAAATTTTCTCTTATCTTTGCAGTTTAAGTATAATGTACCTAGGAGTAGTTTTCTAGGAGTAGTTTTCTTTGTATTTATCCGGCTTGTGGTTTGTTAAGCTTCTTGCATCTGTGAATTAGTATTTTCCATCAAATTTGGGAATTTTTTAGCCATTGCTTTTTAATATTTTGTTTTTCTAACCTTTCTTTCTGGGCCTGCAATGACATGTATTGTACCACTTTCTATTCTCCCTCAGGTCTGTTGAGCCTGTTTTCTGTGGAGCCCATCTGGTGAATTTGTCATTTCAGTGGTTGTCATTTCATCTCCTAAATTTTCATATATATTCCGTTTCTCTGTTAAGATAGGGATACTTTGGGCTTCCCTGGTGGCACAGTGGTTGAGAGTCCACCTGCCGATGCAGGGGACACGGGTTCGTGCCCCGGTGTGGGAGGATCCCACATGTCATAGAGCAGCTGGGCTTGTGCGCCATGGCCGCTGAGCCTGCGCATCTGGAGCCTGTGCTCCGCAACAGGAGAGGCCACAGCAGGGAGAGGCCCGCATACCACAAAAAAAAAAAAAAAAAGAGAGATAGGGATATTTTCATTCACAAAGCAATCTACAGATTCAATGCAAACCCTATCAAATTACCAATGGCATTTTTCACAGAACTAGAACAAAAAATTTTACAATTTGTATGGAAACACAAAAGACCTCAAATAGCAAAAGCAACCTTGAGAAAAAAAGAAAAGTGGAGCTGGAGGAATCAGGCTCCCTGATATCAGACTATACTACAAAGCTATAGTAATCAGGACAGTGTGGCACTGGCACAAAAACAGAAATATAGATCAATGGTATAGGATAGAAAACCCAGAGATAGACCCATGCACCTGTGGTCACCTAATCTACAACAAAGGAGGCCGGAATATATAATGGAGCAAAGACAGCCTCTTCAAAAAGTGGTGCTGGAAAAAATGGACAACTACATGTAAAAGAATGAAATTACAACACTCCCTAACACCATACACAGAAATAAACTCAAAATGGATTAAAAGACCTAAATAAAAGGCCAGACACTGTAAAACTCTTAGAGGAAAACATAGGCAGAACACTCTTTGACATAAATAACAGCAAGATCTTTTTTGACCCACCTCCTAGAGTAATGAGAATAAAAACAGAAATAAACAAATGGGAACTAATTAAACTTAAAAAGCTTTTACACATCAAAGGAAACAAGACTAAAAGACAGCCCTCAGAATAGGAGAAAATATTTGCAAATTAAGCAACTGACAAAGGATTAATCTCCAAAATATACAAACAGCTCATGCAGCTCAATATCAATAAAACAAACAACCCAACCAAAAAATGGGCAGAAGACCTAAATAGACTTTTCTCCAAAGATGACATACAGATGGTCAACAAACACATGAAAAGATGTTCAACATCACTAATTATTAGAGAAATGCAAATCAAAACTACAGTGAGGTATCACCTCACACCAGTCAGAATAGCCATCACCAAAAAATCCACAAACAATAAATGCTGGAGAGGGTGTGGAGAAAAGGGAACCCTCATGCATTGTTGGTGGGAATGTAGATTGATATAGTCACTGTGGAGAACAGTATGGAGGTTCCTTAAAAAACTAAAAGTAGAATTACCATATGACCCAGCAATCCCACTACTGGGCACACACCCAGAGAAAACCATAATTTGAAAAGACACGTGTACCTCATTTACAATAGCCAGGACATGGAAGCAACCTAAATGTCCATCAACAGAGGAATGGATAAAGAAGATGTGGTACATATATACAATGGAATATTACTCAGCCATAAAAAGGAACGAAATTGGGTCATTTGTAGAGACATGGATGGACCTAGAGACTACCATTCAGAGTGGAGCAAGTCAGAAAGAGAAAAACAAATATCATATATTAATGCATATATGTGGAATCTGAAAAAATTGGTATAGACGATCTTATTTACAAAGCAGAAATAGAGACACAGATGTAGAGAACAAACATGGATACCAAGGGGGAAAGGGAGAGGTAGGATGAATTGGGAGATTGGGATTGACATACATACACTATTGATACTATGTATAAAATAGATAAGTAATGAGAACCTACTGTATAACACAGGGAACTCTACTCAATGCTCTGTGGTGACCTAAAAGGGAAGAAAATCAAAAAAAGAGAGGATATGTGTATATGTATTGCTGATTCACTTTGCTATACTGTAGAAACTAACACAATATTGTAAAGCAACTATACTCCAATAAAAATGTTTTAAAAAACTATTTTTCCTTAAATTTTAAAATATGTTTTTCTTTCATCCTATGAACATCTTTATAATAGCTGCTTTGGTGTCTGTCTGCTAAGTCCAATATTTGGTCCCTTTTAGAGACAATTTCTATTTATATTTTCCTCAGTATGAGCCACATTTTCCTACTTCTTTGCATTTCCATAATTTTGGTTGAAAACTGGATGTCGTATATAATACATTATAGCAACTCTGGGTTTGGTTGAGTTGGAAATTGTTGGATTTTTTTTTCATTAGTCCATTTATGCCTGGACTCAAACTGCAAACTTTGTATCTCCTACTATGTGCTACAGTTGATATATCTCTATTCAGTTCTTATGGCTTCCTTGAATTGCTTTTGTAGCTTGGCCCCCTTGGATCTCCTCTGTATCTGTGTGATTTGGAATATCAGAGATAAATCAGCAGGGTCCCTCCCCTCAATCTCAAAGTTTATTGTGAAAAACAAAAAAGTAAGTAGGCAATATCAACATAGTGTAATTAATTGTATAATAAAAATGTGCACAAGTCATACAGGTGGTGCAGAGCAGAAAGCAATTAACTCTGAAAACAAACAGTAATTCAGGAAGACTTCACAGAAGAAGTGACTTCTAGGTTAAGTTTTGAAAGACAGTAATTTACAGGTGGATGCAGAAAGAGGACATTTCAGGTAGAGGGATGGATGTGCAAGGATATACGAGTATGACACACCACGACTTGTTCTAAGGATGACAGGCCGTTTGATGTAGCTGGGACATAAGACATTAGGGGAAATGAAGCTGGGAATATGAGTAGGGTGTACGTCATAGACAGCCCTACACCAAGTTAAGGGGTAGATACTTGATCTTATTGGTGATAATGAGCCACTGAAGGGTTTTAAGCTATGTTCAGGGTGGATTAGGGTAGTCCAGGTGGGAGACAATGATGGCATGGTCTAGGGTGGTGGAAGTGGAATAGAAGTAAGTGAACAGCACTGAAAGGTAAAACAGGAGGCACAGTAGACAGCTTGGGGGACAGGAGAAGGAGGAGTAAAGGAGACCGTTGCTTAGGCAACCAGGTAGAGGGTTGTGCCATTCATCCAAGATAGAAAATACAAGAGGAACAGAGATTTGAGGAGGGGAGAAGAGCAGATAACATGCTTAGCTTTTGATGTCCTAAGGTCAAGGTACAGAGGTAAACCAGAAGAGCAGTCTGGCAGGCAGTGGAATGTATAAACAGTCCAGCATGCTCTGGAAACAATGTGTGAATAAAGAGCCCCTGGAGAGTGTGCAGACTAAGGATAGAGGTGGTCTGAGGACAACACCTAGGGATTGACATTTAAGGCATGGGCCAAAAAGGTGATTGATTCCGGAGGAAAGAGATGTTGATGGATACAGTGGAGGTCGTCAGAGTACTCGAGAGAGTAGTGTTCTCCCACTACAGACACCTACACTGCTGTAATCTTGAGAAGGGCTGGCCTCACCTACTTCTTTTCCACACTTATTATTGGCCCCTCTAACTCTTGCTCCTAGTCCAGACTGCATGGCAGACCCTTAGTAATTAATTAGAAAATTCCTAATAGAAACATTAGCCCCAGAAGTGTTACTTGGTCTTGCTAAAGATGTCTGTCCAGTTGTAATCCATTGTACTTCTTTAAGTTTAGTTAAACAGCCCCCTGGCAACTTCAACCCATCCATCAAATGTCACCCCTAAGGTGCTGGTGATGAAGACCCACAGAGTCTCAGGATCAGGCTCGTTAGTCCGAGCCTCCTTCAGTTTAATACTCTATGGACTTTCTTTAGTAGCCTTCACCAGAGGCCCTGCAGCCCTGGGCCCAGAAAAAAGAGAGCATGTCCTGGAAAGGCTTAACCAACTAGAATTCCCTGCAGTCCTCAGGGACCAGAAAATGGAGGGGTGTCGCTGCCCTAAGAAACACATTCATCTACACACACAAAACAGCATGGGAAGCACATTTAAAGAGGGAAGGTAAAGAACAGACTGGGTGTGGATTTAGACACATGTTCTTTAAGGATTCAGAATTCACTTATAACAGTAATCACAAACTACTCGAATCTCTAAACTGAAAAGAGATATGTTTTCTAAGAGAAAAATGAGTTTCTAGGTAATAATGAAAGATTAAATTTTGAGCCATATTATCTTTCTTTTCTTTTTTTAATTAATTTTTTAAAAAATTTATCCTCACCAACACTTGGTATTATTGGTCTTTTTATTTATTTATTTTTCTGTTCATTTTTTTTGAATTTTATAATTTTATTTATTTATTATACAGCAGGTTCTTATTACTTATCCATTTTATACATATTAGTGTATATATGTCTGTGTTGGGTCTTCATCGCTGCGCACAGGCTTTCTCTAAGTGCAAGCGGGGTCTACTCTTCGTTGAGATGTGCAGGCTTCTCATTGTGGTAGCTTCTCTTGTTGAAGAGCACGGGCTCTAGGCACGTGGGCTTCAGTAGTTGTGGCTCACGGGCTCTAGAGTGCAGGCTCAGGAGTTGTGGTTAGTTGCTCTGTAGCATGTGGGATCTTCCCAGACCAGGGCTTGAACTCATGTCCCCTGCACTGATAGGTGTATTCTTTTTTTTTTTTTTTTTACATCTTTATTGGGGTATAATTGCTTTACAATGGTGTGTTAGTTTCTGCTTTATAACAGAGTGAGTCAGTTACTGATAGGTGTATTCTTAACCACTGTGCCATCAGGGAAGTCCCTATCTTTCTTAAATTTCAGAAGACACAGTCATAACTCACAACCAAAGAGGAGGATTTAGGTAAATATTTGAATAATCCTGAACTGGAAACAGAATAAATTTTGAAGTAGAAACAACAGTATTGTTGGGAAGAGGCTGGAGGGGAGGCTGGAGAGGGTGCTTCAGGGGAAGGAAGTGGGAACTAGATGGAGTTTTAAAGAGACTTGCAGCTTTTATGAAAACTCAGGGTATCTAAGGACAGAGAAGATTTCCGCCCACCCCCCACCCCCCCACAAATTACATGTACTTAATTGTACAATGTGATAATTTGATATATGTATACCTTGCTAAATTATTGCCACAATCAAGTTAAATAACACATCCATCACTTCACCTAGTTACTTTTTTTGTTTGTTTGTTTTTGTTTTTTGGTGAGAGCACTTAAGATCTACTCTCTTAGGAAATTTCAATAAAATATTGAAATACAGTACAGTACTGATAACTTAGAGCTACTCATAACTGAAAATTTCTATGCTTTGACCAACATCTCCTTCTTTTCCCCACCCCCAGCCCCTGACAGCCTCCATTCTACTCTCTGTTTCTGAGTTTAACTTTTCTTCTTAGATCTCACATATAAGTGACACCCTGCAGTATTTGTCTTCTCTGTCTGACTTATTTCCCTTGGCATAGTGCCCTCCAGGTTCACCCATGTTGCCACAGATGGTAGGATTTTCTCCTTTTTTGTGGCTGAATAATATTCCATGTTAGTACAGCCGGGGACTACAGTTAATGATACTGTGTCATATATTTGGAAAGTTACTCAGGGAGGAGATCTTAAGAGTTCTCATCACAAGAAAAAAATTGTAATAGTGTGTGATGATGGATGTTAACTACACTTATTGTAGTATCATTTGGCAATATGTGCAAATATCAAATCATGTTGTACACCTAAAACCCCTATAATATTATACATCAATCATATTTCAATAAAAATTCTATGATATATACATCACATTTTTTCATATATAATATATATATATCACATTTTTTTATTCATTCATCCATTGACAAACATAAGTTGTTTCCATATCTTAGCTATTGTGAATAATGCCACAATGAACATGGGAATGCAGATATCTCTTCAAGATCCTGATTTTGATTCCTTCAGGTGTATATCAAGAAGTGGATTGCTAGATCACATGGTAGCTCTATTTTTCATTTTTTGAAGAATTTCCACACTGTTTTTCATAATGGCCATACCAATTTACATTCCCACCACCAGTGTACAATGGTTCCCTTTTCTCCATATCCTTCCCAACACTTGTTATCTCTAGTCTTTTGATAAAAGTCATGCTAATGGGTGTGAGGTAATTTCTCATTGTGGTTTTGATTTGCATTTCCCCGACGATTAGTGATGTTGAATACCTTCCCCCATACCTGTTGGCCATTTATATGTCTTCTTTGGAAAAAATGTCTGTTTAGATCTTTTGCCCATTTTTAATTGAATTATTTGGTTTTTTGCTAATGAGTTGTATAAGTCCCTTATATATTTTGAATATTAACCCCTTATCAGATACATGGTTTGAAAATATTTTCTCCCATTCCACAGGTTGCCTTTTAATTTAGTTGATTTTTTTTTCTTTGCTGTTCAGAAGGTTTTTAGACTGATGTAGTATTGTTTGTATAGTTTTGCTTTTGTTGCCTTTGTCTTTGATGTCATATCCAAAAAATCATTGCTAAGTCTAATGTCAAGGAACTTTTCCCCTATGAATATATCACCTGTGATACATTCTAGCCTAAATTCTTTAACCTGAATCATCAAATTTTAAAATCTAACCTCCAGTCCCATGCTGCCCACATGCAACTGACTTGGTCAAAGTCATTCTTAACCACTTGGGCAGGGCAACTGACCCCCTTCAGAAGCTGTAGTGTAGAACAAAGTAACTTAGAGCAGAGGCCCTGAGGCTAGACTGGCTAGGTCTGAATTTCACTGGTTAATCTTACTAGCAGTAGGACTTGGGGAAGTTATCTCTGTGCCTCAGTTTCCTTATCTGCAAAATGGGGATGATGGCTGTACCTGTCTCATAGGGACTCTTAGGACAGCACCACATGCATCATGAGGAGCTCCATTGCCACTGGCTGTTATTAAACGTTAGCTGTTCTTGTGTGATATACTAATAATGTAACAGGTGTCTACGTATACCTTAGGGATATGAATATGGTCTTGCCCTGATTTTTCTGGCCCTATCTTTCTACCCCACTCACATCATTGTGCCTTGTCTCCCACTCTACTCACTGGATTCCCACCTCATCAGTCTTGGGTCCATTCCTAAAATATCTACCTCTTTCCCCTCCCAGGACATCACAATGTATTCCTTTTGCTTGGATACTCTTCACATGGCTGACTTTTTCTCACCATAAATCTCATCTCCTTCTCAGTCCAGCTACATGGGCCATGCCATCTAAAGTGGCCTTGCCCCACCCCACCTTTCACAGTCCTGTGTTCATTTTTTTAGGTCATCTTGTTTTGTAATTATGTTGTTTATTTACTTTGTTATCTGCCTCTGCCCATGAAGGTTAGCTCTGTCTCATCCACTCTTGTAATCACAGTGCCTAGCACAAGGCTGTGCACATGGAAGAACTCTGTAAATAGTTGTTAAATGAATGAATAAACTATAGGAGGCATTCAAGTCATTCTTCTCAAAAAAAAGGAAGGAAAGAAGGAAGGGAGGGAAGGAAGGGAGGGAAGGAAGGAAGGGAGGAAGGAAGAAAAAGAGAAAGAAAGAAGAAAAAAAGAAAGAAAGGAAGGGAGTGAGGGAGGGAGGGAAGAAGGGGAAAAAGAATGAAAGAAAGAAAAGGTGACATTATACATCAGAGAAACAGTGTAAGTGTATATCTTTTACACGGCATTATCTCTTCCTTGAAAAAAATGTAAAGTTTTGCTCACTTCACTCCACTGTAATAAGATTGAAAACAATAAGAAGTATAATAATAGTCAGAATGGAAACCAGAGATAAGCTAATTTAAAGGAGGTCATAAAAAAGGCCAAGGAATACAGAAGTGGAAGAACATGGGGGGAAAAACTAGCCAGTAGGTACTGAGAGACCGGGAGCTTACAACAGATTGGGGGTCTTCTTAAGGAGAACAAAAGAAGAAAATCTGAAGAAGAGCCATGCCTGCTTTGTTCATGAAGTGTGTTCCCACAGTCATAGGGGTGGCATGGACACAACTTGTGGGCCCTACCGGGAAATTTTCATGGTCAAAAACAACAGGAAGTAGAACTCATTTCTTCTGAGTCTTGATTCCTGACTCTTTCCACTGTACCACACTGTCTGTTTTATTTTCAAAGTGACCAGAATGTGGAATTCTCTTCAAATGGAAAGTGAAAAGCAAGAAACATCACAAAGTAATTATGTCTAGAATGAGTTAGGAAATAGCCACAAAGCCCTGAGTCCTTTAGTGAATCTGAATTCAAGTCTCCAAATCCTGAATTATAGGCAGGCAGGGATCACTTCAGGGTTACTTTCAATGTTAGAAATGGGGACCTGAAGAATGAAAACAAGCAAATACTATTCCAATTTTTTTTAAAGTTAAAAGACACACTTAAGTATCTGCTCACCAATAAGCCTGACATTATGTACAATCAAGTTCCAGGGAAAAATCATTTGCCCTATAGGGCTTGCACTTTAGTGCATCTCCTTTCCTCTGCAATTGCATTCTTGGTGTTATACTAGTCCAAACATGTTTGTGTAACTTCTTCATATAGATGTCACTAATTACTATACACAAATGGAGGACGCACCAATGAATGGAAGCCCAACATCCCAGACTAGAAGAATTTCTAAACTGGAAGCCTAGCATCTCAGACTAGAAGAATTTCTATTAGAAGGATTTGAAAATCCCAACACATCATAAAGGTAATGTTTTAGAAAAAAAAGGGAGAAATCAATCAGAACAAAAGAGTTTGCAAAGAACAGACCATGCTGCAACATCCCCAATTCTGGAGTTACTAAGAGCAAGGAAAATACTAGAGAAGTTATATCTGTATTTTGATATCAGTAAGCATCTGAAACACCTGTCCATGTACCATTTTGAATAAAATAACTGTGTACTCAATGATATTACTATCAGATGAATTTAGATCACTTTTCATCTACAGTAGAAGCCTGGTATTTCACCCATTAACTGAAAAAACAAATCAGAGTTAAGCATCACTAAAAAAAAATGATACTTATATATTATATTTTAAATATTTTATTTGATGCTAAAGTGTATTAAAAGGACAATCACTTGGCAGTCTTTGGATTGAGACCAAGGTCCACGTTTTTTTCTCTTTCTTGCAAAAAGCACATCTTTGATAAATCCCATATGATTTCTAGGTTATTGGGTTTGTTTGTTATTTAGCAAACAAATATTTAAACCCTTTAATTTTTTGTGTGATTTTTGTTTGTTTGTTTGTTTGTTTTACAATTCTCTACAGTTCTGTCACCTACATCTAAATGGGCAGAATTTTTTTAAGCATCTCAGCCTTATCAATTTTTTCAAAGCACTTGAAAAAATTTCTCTGTTTTCATATAAACAACTTTTCCTTTTCACACTAATATTTCATTTGTTCCCATGATATTTAATTAATTTCCCTAATTACAGTAGCAAGAACTGCTGGTATAAATGGGCTTGGGGCAAACACAACGAACTCCTAGAAAGCATAAACCTTAATGCTGGAAGCAGCAGGAGCCCTAGACATACCTGAGCAGGCTGCCAGCCTGATTCTGCAAAATAGGGTAACTCCTCAGTGGGTTTAGAGAAGGAATGGAGAGCGCTGCTTACCAGAAGTCGTTCAGTGGAAGCTGGTAAATCCCCACAATGAGAATTTAGAAACTGCAGCAAAATCGTAGGTATGCTCTGGAGCAGTGCTGACTCACTCTACAAAGTTCAGCGTTTCTTTCAGTGTCACGAAGAAGACATATGAATCAAATTTTCCGATGGCACAGAGGTGGGAGGAACACTAACACAGCAAGGATCAACTCAAAATCAAAACACTCTCAACTTCCTTGAATTCCTCAGATGTCCTTCCACAAGTAATCTGATATGGAAAATGGTGGTGCAACCCTATTAAATGCTGGGGAATTGCATAAAGATTAAATTAGATGCACATATGTGTATACGACATGATCTTTGGAGTAGCTCAGATCTCCAAATGCCTGGATCAGTGCCCGGCATATGGAAGGTGCTCAAGAAATATGTTTGAATAGATAGAAAAAAAGCAAGGTGCTGAAGAGTGTACATGTTGTGTTTAAGTTTGTGTGAAAACAAAGAAGATATTTATAGTCTTTGCTAGTTTGTGCATAGATAATTGGTGCATAGATAAATTACTGGAAAGAAGATCAAGAAACTGATGAGTGTCT
Source organism: Lipotes vexillifer (assembly GCF_000442215.2). Taxonomy (NCBI): domain Eukaryota; kingdom Metazoa; phylum Chordata; class Mammalia; order Artiodactyla; family Lipotidae; genus Lipotes; species Lipotes vexillifer. The sequence goes on along the minus strand of NW_006785406.1, from coordinate 136,630 downwards.
CTAGGGTGAGGAACTAGGATAACTGGGGTATGAGTTAGAATCAAAATTTACCTTTTTGTATATATTTTTAAACTGTTCTGATTTTTCACTATGTATATATTTTAAATAAATCTAGTAAATAATAACAACTTTACACTATCTGGAATGTTGGACTGAAACCATGATATTTAAAGTACACAGTGTGTGATCCTGCTGGCTAGGCCACTTCAAAGACCTCCAACCTGAGCTCCTGGTCCCTCCCTCACTAACCCAGCCCCGCCCAACACAAGACAACCCTCCCAAAGTGCAACTTGGATCTTGTCACTCCCCAAGTCAAAAACCAAAACTCGTTTCCCATCACCTTTTTATGTTTTGCTTTTTAAAAACCGAAATAATAATGTACTTTGTTAAAAAGGCAAAAATTTTTACTAGGCTTATCATGGAAAAAGCAGAGGCCCCTGACCTCCCACCCTCCAACACCCCAAGGTCCTACCACCCGATTGCAGCCACTTCCATCTTTTTAGGCCGCTTCTGCTGCTATTTCTCTATATAGTACTATATTACTTATGTGATATAACATGATGTGATATTCATATTATATATCCTCATCGCTTGCATTTCAGTGTACGATATTATCTATTGATTTATTACTATGGAAGATGAAGTTTTAACACACTCACAAAATACCCATACACAAAACACAATCCATTCACACCTTCCTATCCTTTCCATATAGTGACATCACAAATTTTAGCTGAATTTACATTATTATGCTTATATTAATACTATGTATGGTTAAGAAATGTATTATTCTTTCTTTTCTTTTTTTATACAATTGTATTGTTTTTTCTATTTTGCTTACTTTTCTGTGGACCATCACATAATCTCAGTAGACTCAGACAGACCCAGAACTCCAGCAGTAAGTACCTCAACCTCCCCTCCCTCCTGAAGCCCATTTTTTTAAACTAATTTATTGTTTTTATTGAATTTTAGATTATTTACAATGTTGGACTAGTTTCAGGTGCACAGCAAAGTGATTCAGTTATACATACATATTTGTGTGTGTGTGTGTGTGTGTATATATATATATATATATATATATATATATATATATATATATATACACACATTCATATACATATATTCTTTTTCAGATTGTTTTCCCATATAGATTATTACAAAATATTGAGTATAGTTCCCTGTGCTATATAGTAGGTCCTTGTTGTTTATCTATTTTATATATAGTAGTGTGTATATGTTACTCCCAAATTCCTAATTTATCCCTACTTCCCACCTTTCCTCTTTGGTAAACATAAGTTTGTTTTCTATGTCTGTAAGTTTATTTCTGTTTTGTTAACAAGTTCATTTGTATCATTTTTTTTTGATTCCACATATAAGTGGTATCATATATTTATCTTTCTCTGTCTGACTTACTTCACTTAGTATGATAACCTCTAGGGCCATCCATGTTGCTGCAAATGGCATTATTTCATTTCTTTTTATGGCTGAATAATATTCCATTGTTTGCATATATATATATATATATATACCATATTGAAGCCCATTGATTGTTTTGTCTTTTGTTTTTGCTTTTTGGGGTTTGTTTTTTTTTTTTTTGCTTTTTTTTAACATCTTTATTGGAGTATAATTGCTTTACAATGTTGTGTTAGTTTCTGCTGCATAAAAAAGTGAATCAGCTATATGTATACATATATCGCCGTATCCCCTACTTCTTGTGTCTCCCTCCCACCCTCCCTACCCCACCTCTCTAGGTGGTTACAAAGCGCCGAGCTGATCTCCCCGTGCGATGCAGCTGATTCCCACTAGCTATCAGTTTTACATTTGGTAGTGTACATATGTCAGTGCTACTCTCTCACTTTGTCTCAGCTTACCCCTCTCCCTCCCTGTGTCCTCAAGTCTATGCTCTACGTCTGCCTCTTTATACCTGTCCTGTCCCTAAGCTCTTCAGAACTTTTCTTTTTTTAGATTCTATATATATGTGTTAGCATACAGTATTCATTTTTCTCTTTCTGACTTACGTCACTCTGTATGATACTCTCTAGGTCCATCCACCTCACTACAAATAAGTCAATTTCGTTTCTCTGTATGGCTGAGTACTATTCCATTGTATATATGTGCCACATCTTCTTTATCCATTCATCTGTTGATGGACACTTAGGTTGCTTCCATGTCCTGGGTATTGTAAATAGAGCTGCAATGAACATTGTGGTACTTGACTATTTTTGAATTATGGTTTTCTCAGGATATATGCCCAGTAGTAGGATTGCTGGGTCATATGGTAGTTTTATTTTTAGTTTTTTAAGAAACCTCCATATCATCTTGTTTATATTTCCTTTGCTGTGCAAAAGCTTTTAAGCTTCATTAGGTCCCATTTGCTTATTTTTGTTTTTATTTCCATTCCTCTAGGAGGTGGGTCAAAAAGGATCTTGCTGTGAATTATATCAAAGAGTGTTCTTCCTGTGCTTTCCTCTAAGAATTTTATAGTGCCTGGCCTTACATTTAGGTCTTTAATCCATTTTGAGTTTAATTTTGTGTATGGTGTTAGGAAGTGTTCTAAATTCATTCTTTTATGTGTAGCTGTCCAGTTTTCCCAGCACCACTTATTGAAGAGGCTGTCTTTTCTCCATTGTATATTCTTGCCTCCTTTATCAAACATAAGGTGACCATATGGGTGTGGGTTTATCTCTGGGCTTTCTATCCTGTTCCCTTGATCTATATTTCTTTTTCTTTTTCTTTTTGTGCCAGTACCATACTGTCTTGATTACTGTAGCTTTGTAGTATAGTTGGAAGTCAGGGAGCCTGATTACTCCAGCTCTGATTCTTTTCCTCAAGATTGCTTTGGCTATTCTGGGTCTTTTGTGTTTCCATATAAATTGTGAAATTTTTTGTTCTAATTCTGTGAAAAATGCCATTGGTAGTTTGATAGGGATTGCACTGAATCTGTAGATTGCTTTGGGTAGTAGAGTCATTTTCACAATGTTGATTCTTCCTATCCAAGAACATGGTATATCTCTCCATCTGTTTGCATCATCTTTAATTTCTTTCATCAGTGTCTTATAGTTTTCTGCATACAGGTCTTTTGTCTTCTTAGGTAGGTTTATTCCTAGGTATTTTATGCTTTTTGTTGCAATGGTAAATGGGAGGGTTTCCTTAATTTCTCTTTCAGATTTTTCATCACTAGTGTATAAGAATGCAAGAGATTTCTGTGCATTAATTTTATCTCCTGCTACTTTACCAAATTCATTAATTAGCTCTAGTAGTTTTCTGGTAGCATCTTTAGGATTCTCTATGTATAGTATCATGTCATCTGCAAACAGTGACAGATTTACTTCTTCTTTTCCGATTTGGATTCCTTTTATTTCTTTTTCTTCTCTGATTGTTGTGGCTAAAAATACCAAAACTATGTTGAATAATATTGGTGAGAGTGGGCATCCTTGTCTTGTTCCTGATTTTAGAGGAAACGGTTTCAGTTTTTCACCACTGAGAAGGATGTTGGCTGTGGGTTTGTCATATACGGCCTTTATTATGTTGAGGTAAGTTCCCTCTATGCCTACTTCCTGGAGAGTTTTTATCATAAATGGGTGTTGAATTTTGTCAAAAGCTTTTTCTGCATCTATTGAGATTATCATATGGTTTTTATCCTTCAGTTTGTTAATATGGTGTATCACATTGATTGATTTGCATATATTGAAGAATCCTTGGGATAAATCCCACTTGATCATGGTGTATGATCTTCTTAATGTGCTGTTGGATTCTGTTCGCTAGTATTTTGTTGAGGATTTTTGCATCTACATTCAACAGTGATATTGGTCAGTAGTTTTCTTTTTTTGTGACATCTCTGTCTGGTTTTGGTATCAGGGTGATGGTGGCCTCGTTGAATGAGTTTGGGAGTGTTCCTCCCTCTGCTATATTTTGGAAGAGTTTGAGAAGGATAGGTGTAAGCTCTTCTCTAAATGTTTGATAGAATTCACCTGTGAAGCCATCTGGTCCTGGGCTTTTGTCTGTTGGAAGATTTTTAATCACAGTTTCAATTTCAGTGCTTGTGATTGGTCTGTTTATATTTTCTATTTCTTCCTGGTTCAGTCTCAGAATGTTGTGCTTTTCTAAGAATTTGTCCATTTCTTCCAGGTTGTCCATTTTATTGGCATATAGTTGCTTGTAGTAATCTCTCATGATCCTTTGTATTTCTGCAGTGTCAGTTGTTACTTCTCCTTTTTCATTTCTGATTCTATTGATTTGAGTCTTCTCCCTTTTTTTCTTGATGAGTCTACGCCCATTTTTAAAACCTAATCTGAGCTATATGCTCTCTGTATCCCTGCCACACAGTCATCATCCTGGGACCATCATCCTGAAAATTCCTTGCACTTCTCTCCTAGGAGGGATTCTCACTCCCCAAATCTAGTGTCTTCAGCTGATCCTATCTCCCATGTTGGAAGAGCCCATCCTCCAGTGGCTTCCCTGAAATTGTGCATGAAAGGTAAATTGATACCTGAATACTAAAAAATGTCTTTATTCTACTCACAGTTTTTTGAAAATTTGGCTAAGTATAGGAACTCAGATTGGAAAACATTTTGCTCTATTGTCTTTTAGTTTATACTGTTGCTGTTGACAGGTTCTGAGTCCATTCGGATTTTTGATCCTTTCTATATGACCCATTTCTCACCTCCAGAAGTTTTTAAGTACTCACTCTGTCCCCAGGGTTTTGAAATTTTATAATAATACAACTTTATATAAGCCTTGTTGTTACCATTGTTGTGTTTCTTTCACTGAAATGGAGTTCTCTTAAGGGCCCTGCCAACTTCGAAACTTATGTCCCATGGCAAAACGAAATTGTTTTGAATTACTTCTTTCGTCATTTTCTCATCTGTGATTTTTCTGTTCTCTTTCTGAAGAGCCTTTTCTTTGGATATTGGATTTCTTGTCCTGCTCCTCTAATTATGTTACCTTTCCTTCTGTTTTCCATTCTTTGCCAATTTGTGCTACTGTTTTATCTTTCAAACCCCCTATTGAATTTTTCCTTTCTGCTTTCATATTAATTTCCAAGAACTCTTTCCTTCCTTCTCTCTGGATGTTTCCTTTTTATTAGCTTTCTGTTCTTGTTTCATGAACACAAACCTTCCTTATCTCTCTGAGAATATTTATCCACACGGTTTTATTTTTGTTGTTCAATTTCCTTTGGCCCACTCTGCAAGATCTCTCTTTTCTATACTTGCTGCTTTCTATATCTTTATTTTGATCTTCATATTTCACAGGAGACATTTTCCTCAGATGTCTGGTGAGGCACATCTGTCTTCTTCTATTCAAGAGTGAGCCACTAAAAAGCTGATAGGAAGCCCTGCGTGCTTGGCTGTGCTTGTCCAGGGCCAGAAGAGCTCCCACTTGTCGATGTCTGTGCATCTTTTCTCTTCAGCATCTTGTTCTCCTCTCATCTCTGGCTAGGAGAGAAAATCCTGACTGACAGTGTTCTTGGAGTTGGTGTCAGAGGCATTGGGCCTTAGTAACTAATACAGTTTTTCTCCTTGCCTCCATCATATTCCTGAAGTCCTAACATACAGAGCCCGGAATCCTTCCCTTTTTAACTATGTGGGGCCAGGACAGGGGTTGGGCTTCTAACTGCTTCTTGAGTCAAACATGTTTTAACACCAGCTGCACCCACCTTCCGTGTCCCTAATTCTGAAGATCTTCAGTGTTCTGTGAAAGGAATGGGATTGTTTCTTCATTTACTTCCCCCACACTCATACCCACTGCAGGCTTTCACTGTTCAGCTTTCTCTGGACTACTGGGTCAGTTACCAGTTGTGTATCAGCTTTCCAGCTTCCCATATTTGGCTAACATCTCTCTGCAATGCCTTTACCCTGTAAGTGTCATCTTGGGGGACATTAGGGACATAGCATAACTAGAAGTCCCTCTGCCTTTTGAATTAAGTACAGACTTCCCACTCTGGTCTCCCCAGTTCTCCAAAATATCTCCAGCCATCTTGTCCAGGCCCATCATCACTGCTGCCCCATCATGCACCCCTAGCTTCTGCCTTGGTTCTTTATGCTCCCTAAACACACATGCCCCATTTTTTAAGGCACATCTTCTCTGCTGCCTCCTCAGCAAACCTTCCCTGATTCCACAAACAGAAATGGGTTTTCCATTGCTACAAAATGGAGGGACACAGCTATCGAGAACTAATGTCATGCTGGGCTCCCTGAGTAGCTTATCTCATTTGTTTAAAAAATAAAAAGGAGTCATTTCTCAAGATCAGTGATATTGTTCCTCTAAAAATAAATCTTAAGGGTTACACATTAAGATAGAAAACAAAGAGTCGAAAAATATATTCTTGAGGGCACATTTCCAATCACAAAGAGGTTACAATTCTAGTAAGTTAGCTAGAGTCTCTCTCTCTCTCTCTCTCTCTCTCTCTCTCTCTCTCTCTCTCACACACACACACACACACACACACACACACACACACACGCACAGGAGACAGAGGGGAAAAGAAATTGTAGGAAAATAAATCTTTGTAGGATCAAAGTTTTAAATATGCTCCTCACTTATGCTATGAGTTTCAAAGATTTACAAGGGCCTTTTGAACAATAATTAACAGTTTAACCATTGTTTAGAGTTTTTCTACTGCTCTTTATACTTTTATATGGAAGGTTCTGCTCTAGAGGTTGGGTAAAATGAAGCTGGGTTTGGGTTTCCAACCTTGGCCTCTATGTTCCATGTATCCATGCTCACTCATCCTAGCAGATGACTCCTCGCCTCCCACACAGGAGCACTGAGATGCAGGGAGCTGATGGAGGCTGCTTTGGAGGGTCTGTACTTCAACTGCAGTATTTTGCTATGCTAAGCCACTGCATTGAAATAGGATCTACTCTCCACTGTATCCTAGTGGAGCGCTGACCAGGCCAAAGCTATAGACAGACTTTATCTGCAAGCCTTAAATCAACTCTTGTGGCCAGTGATCAGAGCCCAAGCTGGTGACTGTGCACACCTACCTTGACGGTAGGGGGCAGGGCAGGGGGTAGAAAGCTCAGTTCCTAGGGCCACTCATTGAAGTCATTTAGAAAACAAAGACTAATTGACCCTAATGAACCCCTGAACACTGAAGCAAACTGGGTCTAGGTTTTTTTAGTGATGGCTAATTCTGTAAGCCTATTTGTTTAGACATGGCTAAACACAGGTACACTATAAGAAAATCAGAAAAGGAAAAATCAGAAAATATCTTTTAAAAGTAGACCGATGTGTCACTATAAATCATCTTGGCATATTATTGAAAAACACAGCCCATCAACGCCACAAAATATTTGCATCTAGAAAAGTAGAATTGCATTTCTCTAACTCAAGTGGGTGATGTGTGCTCTTCTCATTAATCTACACTTGGTGACCTTTCTGAATTTTCCACTTGCCTCTGGAGAATCTTGCCCTCAGTGTGTCTGCTGCTCAACACAACCAAGGATGGTTATAACACACCAGATACTGTGAATTATAGCTCCTTCCAAGATCCTCTCCATAGTGTGACTTTATTATTTTTCTTCAACAGAACACACAAGCAGAATTATCAGAAGAGGGAGGTAATAAGCATTAGAAAACAATGAAGAATGAACCTGTCTTTCCTTGCTGTTGAGGCCATGTGATGAGCAATATTTTCAAAGTGCCATCTATTGTATAACACAGATTTTAGGGGAAAATTAGATTATGCAGATAAAAATTCTTCTGAGGTTTTCATACTGGTCTCACAAAATTTAAAGTGAGCGCTGCAGGTCTTCTTATCAATCCTTAAATATTATTAACATATAACCTGAGTTACTACATCATCATCATATATGCAGATTATTGAATCACTGACTTGGGTATAATTCTCACCAATTTCCTTAGGAGTACAGTGATGGAATCATGAATCTGGGAGGGATCCAAGATAGCCCAAATCCTTTCTTTTATTATTGATGTATATGAGTAAGTTTGGTAGGTAGGTAGAACAGTAGGTAAATAAGTGATAGTTAACTCCTCAGTTTCACAGTGGATTTGACGCTTTGAGGCAGGTCAGCTCCTTCCATACTGGCAAATATCCCCAGGTATTAATCCAGAAATTAAAATTGGAAACTATCCAAAACCAAAGTTTTTATAAATAAATAGAAAAGCCTTTTAAGTGGGGTGCACATCATTCCCTTCAGTCTCACATCCAATCACTTCTGATATTTACAATACCTACCTGACTCATGAAGTCAACTGCATTTTTCACCACCAATTTAAACTCTAAATCAGCTCTGTCTAATACAAGTTTTTGTCATGAGGGAAATTTTCAACATCTATGTTGTTCAGTTAGATAACCACTAGCCACATGTGGCTATTTAAATTAGTTAAAATTAAATTAAATAAAAAACGTCAGTTCCTCTCTTGCACCAGCCACATTTTCAGTGCTCGACAGCCACAGGTGGCCAGGGGCTAATGTTTTGGACAGCACAGATGTAGAACATTTCCATCATTACAGAAAGTTCCATTTGACAGTGCTGTCCTAACCTATCAAAAACACTTTAAAAACATTCTGAAGCAGAGGTGCTACCACTGTTTTATTATAAATGTTTTTCCATATTAAAATTTCTTTCTTCATCAACTATATATGTATACACACACGTATGCACACACACACATTCTAAACTCTAATAACATATTTGAAAATCACTTTTTATTTCACAAAGAGTTTTCTCAACCACAATATTACTTTATCTCCACAAGAACTTATGGTCAGACAAGATTGGTGTGTTCAGGGTACTACAAAATAGATAGTAGTATCTCATTTCACAATTGAGAAAACTAAGCCCCAAGGAGGTTAAATGACTTATCTATAGTTATAGAGCTAGAAGTTGGAGGGGTCAAGATTTAAGCAAAGGTTTTCTAATTCCAAATCCAAATCTCAGTTTAATAAGTCACAAATTCATGCTGTTCATTCATTTATTCATCAACATTTATTACCTACTGTGAACCAGCCACTATGCAGATTCTAGAATACCAAGGTTAGTAAGACATGTTCCTATTCCCAAGGAACTCAGGGTATAGTGGACAAGACAGACGAGTAAAACTGGCAGTTAAAATCCCCATGGACTTGAGCAACAGCAGTGGAAGAAGGAGATGCTATAGGAACACACAGAGGAGCACCTTTCCTGGTTGTAGTCAGGGGAGGGAGGAGGCATCGGAAGAAACTCTCTAGAGGAAACTTCTAAGCTGAGAACAGAAGAAAGAGCAGATGTTGATTAGATGAAGAGTGAAGAGTGTTCTGGAAAAGAAAGGAGCACATTCCAGGGACTAGGGGAAGGAGTGCACAGGACAAATGCACAGAACTTGCATGATAAAGTCAGATATTCTCATGTACTCTGATTTAATTTCTTCCCTTCATCTCATTCTTCTCTTCCAGTTCCTAGTGTGTTTAAACCACAGGGCAAGTTTTCTTTTTCCTGATTCTTCCCAAATGCAACTCCTTTTCCCACTGTATCCAAGGTTGCCCAACTCATGATCCCTCGATTGCCCCTGCTGCCCTCACTCTTTTTAACCCTTGAGTTCTCAATGACAACGTAGACTTCTGGCACTCTCTTCCTCTTAATCTTTGCCAGCTGATCTCAAAAGTCTTCCCTAACACATATACACACAAATATTTGTGCATGTGCATAACCACACTCCCCAGAGAGAACACATAGTGTGCTGCATGTTCCTGTATGTATTATTAGATCAATCAGCAATTATTTATTGAGTGCCCACCATGTACCAGGCACTCACTGTTCTAGGCACAAAACACAGTCCCTGCCTTCTTGGAGTACATATTCCAATAGGGGAGCACACAATAAAGGAAGAAATAAATATAGATGCCACAAGGTGACACATTACACATATCCGTGCACATTAGTACATAAATGAGATCATACCATACATGATTCTCTAAGTTGCTCTTTTTTCACTCTACTCTATATCAAGTGTGCCTTTACTCTTCAATACATACTGATCTTTGTGATCTTTTCTGATCGCCAAGGCAACCTTGAGCAGCATGCAGAAGCAGCCTTTTCCTCCCTTTATTGTGAGTCTTTCTGGCAGAAGGCTTAGGCCCCTGCTTTCACACTACACGTCGTTGCCTGGCTCCACTTTGAACCCAGGTGACCTTGTGAGCCACTTCCAGAGCATATCTTGGTCTCTTCCATATCCCAGGCTTGTTTGTCCCTGGGGGATGCACTTGGCAAGGGGCAACGTACCCTCTGTCCTCAGTGCCCAGCCTATAGCAATCAGGAGGACCATAACACCTTAGACTATCTTTTAGTCACATCTAAGCAAGTCCACACTCATCTTTCCAATCAGGGATCACAGGGTGTCCAGTCTGTGCTTGTTCTTTTGACTCCCTCTCTCTGGATACATCAGGAGGACATTGCAATTTCCCTTCTAAGTTAAAAGTGTTTCCTTGTTGCTTGTAAACTAATTCAAACACCCACAAATAAGCTTCTTTTGTTTTCCCTAAAGGATTGATAATTAAAGTTTACAACCCAGGGCCCTCCCCAGACTGCACTTCATATGGCACATGCTCCCGGAGGCAAACACTTATTTTGCTGTCAGACTGAGCCAAGTCCCCATTAAAGGCTCTACCTTCTCCCAACTTGGTGACCTGGGGCAGGTTCCTCTATGGTTACTCTCCCAAGTATGATCTACCTTCTAGCTACTCCAAACCACTGGCATCTGAACATTCCTTGCTTCCTCTCACCCATAAGTCTGTACACACTGTTGGTCAGTCTATCTGAAATGATAACAATAATGCCCATCACTTATTGTACACCTGCTATGTGCCAGTCCCTATGTCAACCACTTTATAAACATTATCTCACTTGATCCTCAGAAAAATCCTTGAGATAGAATAATTTTCTATTTCTTGGAACCCAAGAATGAATCTATTTTCTTTCTTTCTTCTTCTTATACTTTTATTAAGGTACATTAACATACAACAAAATTCATGCATTTTTTAAAAGTGAGCAATCTAATCACTTTTAGTAAATTTACAGAGTTCAGCAATCATCACTACAATTTTAGAACATCTCCATCGCCCCAATAAAAGATCCTTCAAGCCCATTTGCCATCACTCCCTATTCCCAAACTCCACCCCAGGCAACCACTAATCTATTTTCTATCTCTCTAGACTTTTCTTTCTGGACATTTCAAATAAATGGAATCAACCAATATGTGGTCTTTTGTGTCTGGCTTCTTTCATGTAGCATAATGTTTTTGAGGTTCACCCCTATTGGAGAACGTATCAGAACTCTATTCCTTATTAGTACTGCATAGAATTCCATTCTATGAATATACCACATTTTGTTCATCTGTTCTCTGGCTGATAGACATTTTGGTTGTTTCCAGTCTTTGCTACTGTGAATAATGCTGCATATGTGTTTTTTTTGTGGACATATGATAGACTGAAATTATTGCTCTCAATACTTTATTCCCCACCAATAAGATAATACTTCCACATCCTTTGCCATGTAATCTTGTAGTGTCTCCCCCTGTAAGCAGAGTATAATTCTTCCCCATTAATGGTGGACTTGGCCATATGAATTATTTTGACCAATGGATTGTTTGCAGAAATGATGATATGGGGACTTCCCTAGGCACAGTGGTTAAGAATTCACATGCTAATGCAGGGGACACAGGTTTGAGCCCTGGTCCAGGAAGATCTCACACGCTGCGGAGCAACTAAGCCCATGTGCCACAACTACTGAGCCTGCACTCTAGAGCCCGTGAGCCACAACTACTGAGCACGTGTGCCACAACTACTGAAGCCCATGCACCTAGAGCCCGTGTTCCACAACAAGAGAAGCCACCACAAGGAGAAGCCCACACATCACAACGAAGAGTAGCCCCCACTCGCCGCAACTAGAGAAAGCCCGTGTGCAGCAACAAAGACCCAACGCAGCAAGAAAGAAAGAAAGAAAGAAAGAAAGGACAGTGTGACAGCTTCAAGATGAGGTCCTAAGTGACATGACAAGTGTGCACTCATCCTTCTTGAGGACTGTCATCTGCCATAAGGAGAATATGTCCCAGGTACCTTCTGGCTCCTAAATGAGAAGACATGTGGAACAGACCTGAACCCAATCTATAGCCTCTGACAATAAACCCAGCTAATCTCACCTGAGCCCAGCATTGGCCCCACCAATTGCAGACCTATGAATGAGAACACTGTATATTACTTGTTGTAAGCCACTGACTTTGGGGAATGGTTTGTTATGCAACATTATTTCGGCAATAGCTGACTAATACATCTAACTCTCTTCCCAATCCCTAATCCAAATTACTTACCATTACATGTCCCTATAATACACACTATATATGTATAATATATGATAGATTTTGCAATATTCTGTTGAATTATTCTTTACTTCCATTTCTGTGGTAATTTCCATGATTAACATGAAATTCCAAGGGACTATCTTTTATAGCAGAATCATTAAAGTATAGTTCTTAGTATGTAGTAAGCACACAGAGACATTTCTTAAAATGTTTTTAGTATATACAGCTTTTTCTTGGCACCAAGAAAATAATCTCCAACCAACACTGAGCACTATCTTATGAACAAAATTAATTCTCATTTTTTTCTCTTCTCTACCTTCTCTTACCTCTATTTTCCTTAATAATTTTAATCATCTCTTTTACATCCATTCTCTCTGGATCCTCATAATAACCCAGTTTTATTCCCAATTTATAGATCATGATGAGAGAGTAAGTGACCTTCTCAAGGTCACACAGCTAGGAAGGAGACCTAGGAGACCTCCTAGGTCTGACCATAGGCCCAGTACGCTGCCCACCACCAGATGTCTCTGATCATTTCTCTCCTGAGTCTTTATTATACATGTGTTTTGCCTTTTCTTCTCTCCCAGGCAGCCCATCTGTCAGCAGGATCACAAACTTATGCTCTTCCTGTTTCCTTTCTGATAAACTCGGATTTTGTTTCTATATTACTGGGCAGCCAACTTTCTGAATCTTCTACTATATGACAGCAAAGGCTGATGTTGGTATGTTTTCTGTTTTCCATACCCTTGTTTTAAACACAGAGTTCTTTTCTTATATAGAACCTGGTATTACTTCTGTTTTGTTTTGTTTTGTTTTCAGATGTTTTTAATGTGAAATCATCTATAAGACTTATCTACTTGACCAAGTTATTCTATTGATTTTTCCTGCAGCCTCTACAAACAATTTTTAATAACTTCATCTACTCATCCATAAATTTCTCCTTTATGAGTATGGCTCTCCTTTGACATTTCTTTGTGTATAATGTTCTCGGGTATTTTTTTAAGTTCTTCAGTCTTTGCCTCTTCCTTTTCCCTGACACTTCCTTTCAAACGTTAACACTCATAACATTTTGTGTCCCTGTATATGAGATATTTCAAAACAAGAACAAAGAACACTGCTCCATTCTGTATATGCTGTCATTTGGTTACTTGTTTGAGAATTCAAGGGGTTCACAACTCTTGAAATAAGTTTAAATTGATAAAATCTGGGTCAGTTGAGAGAGGGTAATAAAGTCACTTTTCCCCTCCAATTATAGCTCTCTTCAGAATGAAATAAAAATAATGTGTTGAATGTTAAGAGTAAAAGAAGCCAGGATGATGGCAAAAGATGGTAAGAAGCACTCTTTGGAACAATTCAAAAGCTGTCTTAGCAGAGGAGAAACAAACAGAAAAGGTAGATGGTTGATTTGATAATATTTAAGGCAACCATCAATATTAATTCCTACTGACCTATCTGCAGCTTTTATTCATCTATCTATTCAACATATATTTATTGATATTCTACTATGTGTTAGCAATTATCAAGGTGCCTAGCCTGTAAGTTGGCATTCAATAAATATCCAATGAACTGGAGTGAATTGCTTAAACAATGAGCATGGAGATAAATACTATAATGAAGTACATACTATATGGTCTCTTGAGCTTACACTCTGTAGGATTAAGAAGAGGCTTAATATTTATTGGAGAATGATTTACGTACTGGAAAAGTTTAACCTAATTGCCCATTTAATCCTAATAGCTCATACTTTAAGAATAAGAAAAGTAGAGACATATGTCACTTAGGAGTACACTGGGTGAAGTAGCAGTAAATCCAATCAACAATGACCTAAATAAATAGAAATTTATTTTTCTCACATAACAAGAAAGCAAACGAATTTCTGGAGATGATACAATAGGTAAAAATTTCAGAATCTACATTTCTATGGCTCTTTTGTTCTTTCTTTTCTTCTTATAGTCTCATGGTAACAAGATGGTTGCTGTATCTCCACATATCACATCCATATTCAAGACATGAATAAGGTGATAAGGAGAAGAATGGTGCTATATATTTCTGTCCCTTTTAATAGTAGAGAAAAAGCAGATTTAACATCATACTAAACGCTTCCTATGCATCATCTCATTAAACTGTCTTCTTGTTGGAATACATTTTTTAAGGATAAGGATCTGTGGTAGTAAAATTTCCAAGTCCTTATTATCTGAAAATTTACTTATTTAACATGCATACTTGAATAAAGTTGAGCTGGGTATAAAAATAAGTTCAAAATTATTTTCCATCAGGGTTTCAAAGATATTTCTCCATTGTCTTCTTGAATTAAATGCTTTGAATAGAATTCTGGCGTCACTCAAATGATTACTTCATTGTAGTTAATCTTCCTTTTGTAATTGTTATCTTTTTCATAATTTTTTATTTTTCATTGAAGTATAGTTGATTTACAATGTTTCAGGTGTACAGCAAAGTGATTCAGTTATACATATGTATATATATTCTTTTTCAGATTATTTTCCATTATAGGTTATTAGAAGATATTGAATATAGTTCCCTCTGCTATACAGTAGGTCTTTGCTGTTTATCTGTTTTATACATAGTAGTTTGTATCTGCTAATCCTGAAGTCTGAATTTATCCCTCCCCTACCCACTTTCCCCTTTGGTAACCATAAATTTGTTTTCTATGTCTGTGAGTCTGTCCCTGTTTTGTAAATAAGTTCATTTGTATCATATTTTAGATTCTACATATAAGTGATATCATATAGTATTTGTCTTTCTCTGACATACTTCACTTAGTATGATAATCTCTGGGTCCATCCATGTTACTACAAATGACATTATTTCATTCTTTTTGTAGCTGAATAATATTCCATTATATACATACATATATATATATATATATATATATACACACACACATATGTATATATATATATATACCACATGGCTGAGTAATATTCCATTATATATATATATATAATAAAATATTACTCAGACGTGTGATATATATATATATAATAAAATATTACTCAGACGTGTGATATATATATATATAATAAAATATTACTCAGACGTGTGATATATATATATATAATAAAATATTACTCAGACGTGTGATATATATATATATAATAAAATATTACTCAGACGTGTGATATATATATATATACACACACACACACATCTTCTTAGTTTAATCATCTGTTGGACATTTATGTTGCTTCCATGTCTTGACTATTGTAAATAGTGCTGCTATGAACACTGGGGTGCATGTATCTTTTCAAGTTTGAGTTTTCTCTGGATACATGCCCAGGAGTGGGATTGCTAGATGATATGGTAGTTCTATTTTTAGTTTTTAAAGGAACCTCCATATTGTTCTCCATTGTGTCTGAACCAATTTACATTCCCATAAATAGTACAAGAGGGTTCCCTTTTCTCTTGTCTCCAGCATTTGTTATTTGTAGACTTTTTAATGGTGGCCATTCTGACCAGTGTGAGCGGATACCTGATTGTAGTTTTGACTTGTATTTCTCTAATGTAATTGTTATCTTTTAAATTTTCTGTTTTTTCTTAATGTTCTGAGGTTTCATAAAACATCTCTAAGTATGGGTTATTTATCCTGTTCTGCACTGGTGGTCTCTATAAATCTGAAAACTATGACCATCTCAGGTGTTGGAAATTTTTCAGTTATTATTTTTTCAGATATTGCCTTTCTTCCATTCTCTTCATTTCCTGTTCCTGATACTCATCACAATGTTTGGGTTTCTTTATCTGTTTCCATTTTTTCTTTATTTTTTTCCATACTTTTGTCAGAGTAAGACAAGACATTCAGTTTAGTTAAAAGCAAAGCTGAAATGTACTTGACTAAGAGAAAGATTAAACATATATAGATTGATTACCAGAAAAACAGGTGATACAGGTTTATAAAATAAAAAGTAAACACATTTTGTGGAAAAGTGAGACTTATTTTTATGTCCTTGGTAGATGTTTGAATAAAATTGTGTGCTCTAGAGCACACTAACATTGTAGTCAGGGAGATAGCTCAAGTTTCTTATGGATTTTCCACAAAATACTGTGATCTCACCCACGGAATGCTTGTGGGATGCTCATCTGTGGGCAGCGGCTGCTGCTGTCCTTCTGTGGGCTTCTCCACCTCAGTAAAGCTGAGACTGCACCATTTCCCTCATTATTATACTTTACTTTTCATCTCTTGTTCTATTTGCATACCATTCTGGGAGAATTTCTCAGCTTAACTGTTTGGCTCACTGATTCACTCTTCAGCTGGTTCAATGTACTACTCAAACCATAAACTGAGGATTCTTTTTTCAGTAGCTATAAGTAGATAGATAGATTAGATAGACTCATGTGACTGGCCAGTTGGTGTTTGCTATCAGCTAGGAACTCAGCCTGTGCTGATAATCAGGGGCTTTTGTTTCTCTTCATGCAGGGTGCTGGGGTTTCCTCATGGAGTGGCTCAGTTCCAAGAGCAAATGTCCAGAGAGATCCAGGTGGAAACCATATTACCTTTTATTATTTAGCCTTGGAAGTACCATAACCACTTCTGCTGTAGCCATAAACCTCCCCAAATTTAAGGGATGAGAACATAGATTCCATCTCTCAGTAAGAAGTGTGTCCAAGTCATATTATAAGAAAAGAATCTGGAATGGGAGCTGTAGGGATGGCAAATTAAGAAAGTATAATCTGTCACATTGTCTCTTTTTTAATGGTGACCTTCCTGAGTTACTGGTCAGTTTTGTTGTGGGTCACTCATATAACCTGTCCTCTCTTGATGGGGCAGACTCATGACAGTGGCAGCTTCAGACTCACAGAGAATATGCTACAAAAGCCCAGAGACCACCTGAGTCCTTAGCAGCAGTATGGTGGCCTCTGCTTACTGATCTGGTTCCTGTTCTGTTTTTTCTATTAAGGACTCTCCATTTCCACTACACAGATAGTCCCCTTTGTTGTTTTATGGCTTGGCTATGTATTCCTTTTTATTATTTTGGTGATTTGGTGTATGCGTGGAGATTTTAGCATTTCCTCAACCAATCATACTGAACGTAATTTCCTCAGGTTGGAACTTTTATTGTCCACATGTTATAGTTAAAGAATGTGAAACTCAGAAAGGTTAAGCGACTTGCCTAAGCTTGAGAGATTGAAACGAGTTTGACTCCAAAGTTACTATGCTCTACTCTACATGAAAGTTCTTGTTCATGTCTAAAGTATTACTATGGATAAATGAGACAGATTTCATCAACCATACATATAAATCCATCCAACTCTAATGTAATCAAACCTCATATATGAAGTATTTTAGTATCATCAGTAGAAATGGCTTATGAAACTTTGATAGCTTGAATCCAGTGGCTTCTTATCCTATGATTTCAAAATATGTATCTCACCATTTTAGATAACAGATTTTTTACTAGGAAAAAATATGTATGATTTTATAACTTGTAACGGGCACGTACTAGGTAGCAGAATCATAAGTAACTTTCAATATAATATTTTATAATAAACCTAAAATTTTCTGCTTAAACCATAAGCAATTAATTTTTTAATTCTCCTTTTAATAAGATTTCTAGTGACTCATAGGCTTCCTTCCCTCAAGGCTGTGAACATGGATTCGCTCAGGATAGTAAACCAGAACCAGTCCTCAAGGAGTTGGAGCATCACAGCTGCCTCAATAGACATCATAACTGTATCATTATTATTTCAGGAAAACTAACTTACTTAAAACATGTTGTTTAAATATAAATTATACATCAACTTTCACTGAGACTCCTCGGTGGACACTTCTTCACTTTCACACCCTCTGAGTCATTTCTATTTCACTTCTTTGCCCATTCTCACTATCTTTCAACCCAACATGAAAGTCTTGACTAAGCTCTCAATATGCTGCTGAGCAGTGATTCCGACATGTGGAACAGTATAACTGCCAACAAAGCACAAGAAAAATATCACACACAAAAATATCAGTTATATACACGAGAGTTGATAACTGTTTATTTTGCCAAGTATATCAAAATTGAAAAAAAGAAAAACAGCTACTACCTACTATCATTTCCTAACCAAGGACATGCATACCTTTATTTTTTTTATTTATTTTTTTTTTTTTAAAGTTTTTAATTTTTTGTGGTACGCGGGCCTCTCACTGTTGTGGCCTCTCCCGTTGCGGAGCACAGGCTCCGGACGCACAGGCTCAGCGGCCATGGCTCACGGGCCTAGCCGCTCCGCGGCATGTGGGATCTTCTCAGACTGGGGCATGAACCCGTGTCCCCTGCATCGGCAGGCGGACTCTCAACCACTGCGCCACCAGGGAAGCCCGACATGTATACTTTTAAAGATTAGGAAAAACATAATCTCACACTTTAAATTTTCTTTTTTTTCTTTTCCATTATTGTTTATCACAGGATATTGAATATAGTTCCCTGTGCTATAATACAGTAGGACCTTGCTCTTTATCCATTCTATACATAATAGTTTGCATCTGCTAATCCCAAACTCCTAATCTATCCATCCCTCTTGGCAACCACAAGTCTGTTCTCTGTATCTGTGAGTCTGCTTCTGTTTCATAGGTAAGTTCATTTGTGTCATAGTTTAGATTCCACATATAAATGATATCATATAGTATTTGTCTTTCTCTTTCTGACTTACTTCCCTTAGTCATACTTTAAATTTTAAACATGAAAAATTCATTATATAACTTTTTTTCTTAGTTCCTTCATCTCCCCACAAGACAAAACTGGCTTGTGGTTTGGGAACTATTGCTCTAGGTAACATGAATAATTGTTTCTTCTCTTAATCTTGTTCCAGCGTGATGTCACCCACAGCTGTGACTGGACATCAGCTGGCATATCATTGTCCCTTTTCTTCTTCATAGTCTGCCTCCTGGAGGTGGACTTCCTGGTGCATGGGTCTGCTGAGTACACCCACAGTGACTGATGGCAAGACAGTTTTTCCTCACTCCCCTACAATGCACCGCTTCCTCCACTCACCCATGAAATACGGGGAAGCCAGCTATGCTGGTCAAAAGTAACTGCATAAAATTCTACCTGCTTAGAATTCAATAACTCTATGTACTTTTGTGACTTGGGCAGGTATACTGTGCAACTAACAATCTCATCTATCCCAAAGGCTTGTTGGTGAGGTTTTGGGTATCTACTTGCTTCACGTGTGCTTCTTAGTCACATGGGTAAAGATTTCACCACTATCCACAGAGCCCTCTCCCTCCTATTGACAAAGGTAGCCTGGCAGTGCCCTTGATAATTCCTTCTTGTTTCTTCATCCTGAATACTCTCCCAGCCCTTGGAGGAGCAGAAAGGGAGAAGAGGCTAACAAGAACCAAGAGAGGAAGGGTGCAAGAGGTTGAAAGATGTTCTAGACCAGCTGTTCCCAAGGCTTCAGAGGATACAGACCCCTTTCTAACATCCAATATTTCACAGACCTCAGTATGATTGGGGATATGCTTTGAGTACTTGTTGCCTGAGAAAACGTAGAACAGAAAGTTACACTGAATTCAGTAATACTTTGAAACAGGATGCTTTCAGTGGCAAGACACGGAAATCCGGATTCAAACTGGCTTTTCCAATCAGGATATATTGGGCTGGCCAAAATGTTCATTCGGGTTTTTTTTCTGTGACATTTTAGAGAAAAACCCAAATGAATTTTTTGGTCAACCCCGTGTGGGGGTGAGGGTGTATATACATGTATATATATATGTGTGTGTGTATATATATATATATAATCTCATACAACAGAAAGTCCAGGGGAAGGACTTCAGAGAGGGCTGATTCACCAGATTAGCATCATCATCAAACCCAGGGTCTTCCCATCACACAACTCTGCATCTTCCCTGTGGGCTTCACCTCCAGGCCGGCAGCACAAGGGCTGTCACTCCAGCTGTCACGTTCAGACTCACATCAGAAAGGCAAGGAAGCCCATATCTTCCCATAGTTCGCTCACAGAAAGGAAAGTGTCCCCAGAAGCCTCCTAGAAAACTTTCCTTCAAGTTTCATTGGCTTCAATATATACACATGCCCACTGCTGGACCAGTAATGAAGAGAGATTAGGATTAGACCAAAACAGATCAGGTTCCTTCTTGGAGCTGGGAGTGGGGTCAGCTTACCCTGGGTATCTGGCCGCAAGGGAAAGGGGGGTGGATGCCTAGGGGAAAAATCAGGGTTCTGTTATGAAGAAGGGAGGAATACGTGTCAGGCAAGCAAACAATAGTACTTCCCACATCCTTTTAAACGAATTTGTAGTTCACTAACATGCATTAGAAAAACAAGAGTAAATAAATATGTGTGGAAATATTATTTATTCATCTCCAAGCAAATGCATTTACGGATTCTGTGTTGTTAAAATATTGATACTTTCAGCTGCAAGTTCCATAATCAACTAAAAGTGATTTAAACACTTGTAGTTTACTTTTCGCACATAACAGAAATATCTGAGGTATTGATAGATCATTCCAGGCTTGGCCCAATGGCCATGCACTGTGAGCACCTCTGGATCAGATTCTCACTGATTCTATTGACTCTCTCCTCATAGTCACAAGTTGGCTGCTGTTGCTTTACATACCTCATCCCCACAGGACACCAGGAAGGAAAGAGAAGAGAGTGGAGGGGAGGAAGAGGGAGTGAGGGTATTTCTCTTCAAGGGATTCTCTTAGTCTGGGCTTTTCTGAATGCAGAGATGTATTGTTGTCCAGTTTTCCCAGCACCACTTATTGAAGAGCTGTCTTTTCTCCATTGTACATTCTTGCCTCCTTTATCAAAAATAAGGTGACCATATGTGTGTGGGTTTATCTCTGGACTTTCTACATGTTCCATTGATCTATAGTTCTGTTTTTGTGCCAGTACCATACTGCCTTGATCACTGTAGCTTTGTAGTACGTCAGAAGTCAGGGAGCCTGATTCCTCCACCTCCATTTCTCTTTCTCAAGATTGCTTTGGCTATTCTGGGTCTTTTGTGTTTCCATACAAATTGTAAAATTTTTTGTTCTAATTCTGTGGAAAAATGCCATTGGTAGTTTGATGGGGATTGCATTGAATCTGTACATTGCTTTGAGTAGTATAGTAATTTTCACAATGTTGATTCGTCCTATCCAAGAACATGGTATATCTCTCCATCTGTTTGTATCATCTTTAATTTCTTTCATCAGTGTCTTATAGTTTTCTGCATACAGGTCTTTTGTCTCCTTAGGTAGCTTATTCCTAGGTATTTTATTCTTTTTGTTGCAATGGTAAATGGGAGTGTTCCCTTAATTTCTCTTTCAGATTTTTCATCGCTAGTGTATAAGAATGCAAGAGATTTCTGTGCATTAATTTTATCTACTGCTACTTTACCAAATTCATTGATTAGCTCTAGTAGTTTTCTGGTAGCATCTTTAGGATTCTCTATGTATAGTATCATGTCATCTGCAAACAGTGACAGATTTACTTTTTCTTTTCTGATTTGGATTCCTTTTATTTCTTTTTCTTCTCTGATTGCTGTGGTTAAAACTACCAAAACTCTGTTGAATAATAGTGGTGAGAGTCAGCAACCTTGTCTTTTCCTGATCTTAGTGGAAATGGTTTCAGGTTTTCACCACTGAGAACAATGTTGGCTGTGGGTTTGTCATGTACGACCTTTATAATGTTGAGGTAAGTTCACTCTATGCCTACTTTATGGAGAGTGTTTATCATTAATGCATGTTAAATACTGTCAAAAGCTTTTTCTGCATCTATTGAGATTATTATATGGTTTTTACCCTTCAGTTTGTTAATATGGTGTACCACATTGATTTGCATATATTGAAGAATCCTTGCATTCCTGGGATAAACCCCACTTGATCATGGTGTATGATCCTTTTAATGTGCTGCTTGATTGTTTGCTAGTATTTGTTGAGGATTTCTGCATCTATGTTCATCAGTGATATTGGTCTGTAGTTTTCTTTGTTTGTGACATCTCTGTCTGGTTTTGGTATCAGGGTGATGGTGACCTCATTGAATGAGTTTGGGAGTGTTCCTCCCTCTGCTATATTTTGAAAGAGTTTGAGAAGGATAGGTGTTAGCTCCTCTCTAAATGTTTGATAGAATTTGCCTGTGAATCAATCTGGTCCTCGGCTTTTGTTTGTTGGAAGATTTTTAATCACAGTTTCAATTTCACTGCTTGTGATTGGTCTGTTTATATTTTCTATTTCTTCCTGGTTCGGTCTCGGAAGGTTGTGCTTTTCTAAGAATTTGTCCACTTCTTCCAGGTTGTCCATTTTATTGGCATATAGTTTCTTGTAGTAATCTCTCATGATCCTTTCTTTTTCTGCAGTGTCAGTTGTTACCTCTCCTTGTTCATTTCTAAATCTGTTGATTTGAGTCTTCTCCCTTTTCTTCTTCTTTTTTTTTTAATTTTTTTTTATTTTTGCGGTACACGGGCCTCTCACTGTTGTGGCCTCTCCCGTTGCGGAGCACAAGCTCCGGACGCGCAGGCTCAGCGGCCATGGCTCACGGGCCCAGACGCTCCGAGGCATGTGGTATCTTCCCGGACCGGGGCACGAACCCACGTCCCCTGCATCGGCAGGCGGACTCTCAACCACTGCGCCACCATGGAAGCCTTCTCCCTTTTTTTCTTGATGAGTCTGGCTAATTGTTTATCAATTTGGTTTATCTTCTCAAAGAACCAGCTTATAGTTTTATTGATTTTTGTTATTGTTTCCTTCATTTCTTTTTCACTTAATTCTGACCTGATCTTTATGATTTCTTTCCTTCTGCTAACTTTGGGGCTTTTTTGTTCTTCTTTCTCTAATTGCTTTAGGTGTAAGGTTAGGTTGTTTGAGATGTTTCTTGTTTCTTAAGGTAGGATTGTATTGCTATAAACTTCCCTCTTAGATCTGCTTTTGCTGCATCCCATACGTTTTGGGTCATCGTGTTTTCATTGTCATTTGTTTCTAGGTATTTTTTGATTTTCTCTATGATTTCCTCAGTGATCTCTTGGTCATTAAGTAGTGTATTGTTTAGCCTCCATGTGATTGTACAGATTTTTTCCTGTAATTGATATCTAGTCTCATAGCATTGTGGTTGGAAAGGATACTTGATACGATTTCAATTTTCTTAAATTTACCAAGGCTTGATTTATGACCCAAGATATGATCTATCCTGGAGAATCTTCATGAGCACTTGAGAAGAAAGTGTATTCTGTTGTTTTGGGATGGAATGTCCTATAAATATCAGTTAAGTCCATCTTGTTCATTGTATCATTTAAAGCTTGTGTTTCCTTATTTATTTTCATTTTGGTTGATCTGTCCATTGATGAAAGTGGGGTGTTAAAGTCCCCTACTATAACTGTGCTACTGTTGATTTCCCCTTTTATGGCTGTTAGCATTTGCCTTATGTATTGTGGTGTTCCTAGGTTGGGTGCATATTTACAATTGTTATGTCTTCTTCTTGGATTGATCCCTTGATCATTATGTAGTGTCCGTCTTTGTCTCCTGTAATAGACTTTATTTTAAAGTCTATTTTGTCTGATATGAGAATTGCTACTCCAGCTTTCTTTTGATTTCCATTTGCATGGAATATATTTTTCCATCCCCTCACTTACAGCCTGTATGTGTCCCTAGGTCTGAAGTGGGTCTCTTGTAGACAGCATATATATGGGTCTTGTTTTTGTATCCATTCAGCCAGTGTATGTCTTTTGGTTGGATCATTTAATCCATTTACATTTAAGATAATTACATATGTATGTTCCTATTACCATTTTCTTAATTGTTTTGGGTTTGTTATTGTAGGTCTTTTCCTTCTCTTGTGTTTCCTGCCTAGAGAAGCTCCTTTAGCATTTGTTGTAAAGCTGGTTTTGTGGTGCTGAATCCTTTTAGCTTTTGCTTGTCTGTAAATGTTTTAATCTCTCCATCAAATCTGAATGAGATCCTTGCTGGGTAGAGTAATCTTGGGGGTAGGTGTTTCCCTTTCATCACTTTAAATATGTCCTTCCGCTGTCTTCTGGATTGCAGAGTTTCTGCTGAAAGATCAGCTGTTAACCTTATGGGGATTCCCTTGTATATTATTTGTTGCTTTCCCTTGCTGCTTTTAATATCTTTTCTTTGTATTTAATTTTTGATAATTTGATTAATATGTGTCTTGGCATGTTTCTCCTTGGATTTACCCTGTATGGGACTCTCTGCACTTCCTGGACTAGATTGACTATTTTCTTTCCCATATTAGGGAAGTTTTCAACTATAATCTCCTCAAATATTTTCTCAATCCCTTTCTTTTTCTCTTGTTCCTCTGGGACCCCTATAATTTGACTGTTGGTGTGTTTAATGTTGTCCGAGGTCTCTGAGACTGTCCTCAATTCTTTTCATTCTTTTTTCTTTATTCTGCTCTGTGGTAGTTATTTCCACTATTTTCTCTTCCAGGTCACTTATCCGTTCTTCTACCTCAGTTATTCTGCTATTGATTCCTTCTAGAGTATTTTCAGTATCATTTATTGTGTTGTTCATCATTCTTTGTTTGCTCTTTATTTCTTCTAGGTCCTTATTAAACGTTTCTTTTATTTTCTCCATTCTATTTCCAAGATTTTGGATCATGTTTACTATCATTAATCTGAACTCTTTTTCAGGTAGACTGCCTATTTCCTCTTCATTTGTTTGGTCTGGTGTGTTTTTACCTTGCTCCTTCATCTGCTGCGTATTTCTCTGTCTTCTCATTTTGCTTAACTTACTGTGTTTGGGGTCTCCTTTTCGCAGGCTGCCTGTTTGTAGTTCCCGTTGTTTTTGGTGTCTTCCCCCCGTGGGTAAGGTTGGTTCAGTGTCTTGTGCAGGCTTCCTGGTGGAGGGGACTGGTGCCTGTGTTCTGGTGGATGAGACTGGATCTTGTCTTTCTGGTTGGTAGGACCACATCTGGTGGTGTGTTTTGGGATGTCTGTGAACTTATGATTTTAGGCAACCTCTCTGTTAATGGGTAGGGTTGTGTTCCTATCTTGCTAATTGTTTGGAATGCGGTGTCCAGCACTGAAGCTTGCTAGTCATTGAGTGGAGCTGGGTCTTAGCATTGAGACAGAGATCTGTGGGAGAGCTCTGGCTGATTGATATTATGTGGGGCCAGTAGGTCTCTGGTGGTCCAATGTCCTGAACTCAGGTCTCCCACCTCAGAGGCTCAGGTCTGACACCTGGCTGGAGCACGAAGACCCTGTCAGCCAGAAGGCTGCAGCATCAGTACACCATTATTGTTGCTTTCTTTCTCTCTCAACAACTGAGCATGATAACATACACCCTCTTTCTTCAAGGATGATTGGTAGGATGTCAACAATGTAGGAGACCAGCATGATGGCCTGTGGGTTAGTGAGATGATCAAGGTTCCTGCAGACGCAATAGGACAGAGTTGGAGAATTGACACTGATGTGAGGTAAATGAAGGAAGGCAGACTGCTGTTCCTAGATGGTCCACTGAAAGGTGGTAAAGCCCAGTCGCAGCCTGGAGTTCATTTAGGCTCTGCCTGGAGAGACCTGGACTGGGAGAAGCTGAAGGAGAGTTGGTGGGAGCAGGAGGGAGCCACAGTCACAGCTGAGGCTTGACTCCAATGAAGTCAAAGCAGCACAAACCACCTTCTTCCTGCACCCTGAACCAACTTTCCCAGCACGTGAGCTGCCGTGTCACTGGCTATGTATTTCTTGATCAGTATAACGTATTCTTATGAACTCTTTGTTAAAATTTTGTGCCCAAGGAAAATAGACAAGAGGAAGAAAAATTTAAAAGTCACCAAGATGATATAGCAGAGACCACTGGTTGTCTCCCTAGCTCCTCTCTTCTTCCATAGTAACAGAATATTTGGGACAGCACGTCTATCCAAATCAAAGACTGCAATTCCCAGCCCCCTTGACAGCCAGTTTGGGCATGTGACTCAGGTCTGGACAATGAAACAGAACAGATTTAATGTGCGTAACCTCAGGGTGAGAGTCAAGAGGTTAGCTGGAGCCACAGTGAGGAAGAGAAATAATGGAGAAATAACACTTGGTTCTGCTTCTATTTTGTTTGTTGCTTATATAGTATTTTATTTTTGATCCCCATATTACCCAGTGGGAAAAGCATTAGTATCTTTTATAGTTCAGGAAACTGAAGCTCAAATCGACATTTGAAATTTACTTTAAAGACAGAGTCATATAAGAGTGGCAAGGTTACTTCCCTCAGTAATTGTCCCTGTGTTTCAGCAGATTTCCCTCTCCCCTCCTCTCTCACAGGTGTCCTAAAGGTCTTTTCCCCTCTGCCAGCCACTGCCATAGTGTGAGAGTCACCCACTTGGGGAGCAACTACAAAGACCAAGTGCCTCCAAGCAAAAGACAGAAGATTGGGTGATTATTTGTCCAGGGACATTTTTCTACAACCTGAAACAAAGTTAGACCCAGTGGGAGGAAGGGAAGGAGGAGGAAGAGTGGGACAACTGAGGCACATGGGCAGGAAAGGGAAATTCAGTTCTACCTGAGGGAGGATTGGTGGAGTCTTTGCATCTCGAGAACCAGGGAGCTGGGAGCAAGTGGAATCCCGCTCAGTGTCACCAACCTGAGGACACTGCCAGGTCCCCCACAGCCCAACTGACCCACCGTCTACCTAAAACCCACCATCTAATAGTCCCAGCACCTTGGGATGGCTGATGGCCGGAAGGCAAAGGCTCTCCCCTAACCAAAGGGGACTGGGAAAAACCAGTTGGATATTTCCTTATGAGCCAGGAGAGCAGTGGACACCTCTTCCATGTTATGAAAGGCATCTCAGCACACAGGTGTGACATGTGGAGTGTTAAGTTTGGTTTTAAAATAGAAATCTGGTAATTGTGTGGATTCGGTGGAAGCAAAGAGAAGCTCCTGTCAGTTCAGGCATGGAGTGACAAAAGCTAAAGATGGGAAAGAGCAAGGAGGGATCAATGGGCAGGCAATAAGAAGAAAGACGACAAGGCTTGGTGGGTGGCAGCATATGACAGAAAGGAGAAAAGGAAGAGTTGGTGAGAACCCTAATATCCCCAGTGAATCATGCTATGACAAGCTGAAATAAAGAAGGAAGAAGCTGAGCAGTCAGCATGGAAGGAAAGATAACTTCTGTTCTGGACAGAAGGGAAAAGAAGCAATATCCAGACACCCGCGTGGAAACGCTCATTAAGCACAGAAACAGGGTTAGAAGCTGGGAGAGAGGTCTGAGCAGAAGACAGGTCTGAATCACCAGGCATCTGTTGTGCTATTTCGTATGAGCCCCTGAATTGTCCTGGGTACAAAGTTAATCAGACTCTTCTTGGCAGGAAGCTCATCTGATCTCAGCTGACAGGTTTTCAATACACAACTGGGCTGTCCCAGAGAGAAAGTGAAAAGGGAGGAATCAAAGGGCTGAGGTCAGGGAAAGTTTAAAGTTAAACTTTTCGGCAGAAAAGTTTAGAGGGTGGAGAACAGCACCAACAGCTGCAAATGGTCGAGGGAAAGCAGGGCTGAGCGAAGGTCATGCATTTGCCAGGACAAGGGCCTGGTTGCCTTCGCTAGTTCCCTTTTGGTAATTTACAGGAGCAGGGAACAAAAGGCAGGGTGTTAAGGACCAGAGGTTCAGGGAAGACATGAAGCCAAAGGCCTGGATTTTCCACTCTAGACGTCTAGTACACTGAAAGAACAGCGCAGTCAGCTTGTCTTCTGCCCAAGAACGAGAGAAACCAGAGCCCATCCCTAGCTAGAAAGAATGGCATCCTTGCAGAAGACATGTTAATATAAAAGGCTCCAGCTTTATAGCAGGAGGAAGATAGAAGAATGAGCCTCTGGTACAGGGAACTTTGGAGAAAAGAAAGCATCTCCCCTTCTGAGACTGGGAGAGAAAGCAAAGATGGGAAAGAAACAGCCTAGTTTGGACATAGAGAGATGCTAAGAGACACCTCACAGATGAAATGGCTAGAGTCTGATGGATCTTCAGTTGCAGCCTCATTGAGGGAGTGTAATCAGATTGACAGATGAATAGAGGGACTGCTGGGCAGCCATGGGCAGCTGTATCAGGACTGGCAAAATCAGCACAATCATAGGACTCGGGATAGGTGCCGAGGAGCTACAATGTGTGTGTTTGGGGGAGGGCGTTCTCTAGACCCCCAATCGTATCGGGGCCAACATGGCTCCCAGCAGCCGTAAAGGACAGCAGTATCTACTGCTCCACGATCATTACAGGGAGAAACTCAACCCAGCTCATTCCTATTCCTCCCCAATTGCAAAACTGAGGGGTTATTTATACAGCAAGCAGATGCCAACCCATATAAACTGGTCAGTAAAAAATAATCACAATTCTACTACATTAAAGTATGTGAAAATAGAGTGTAGCTGAACAGAAAATCCATAAAAAGAAGACACAGATGTGCATACCAAAAGACCTTCAGCTCCCACACATAAGAGCTTAGTGGTGGTTGTATAAATTGAGCTAAGTCCAATTTTAAACAAAACCTGAGATGGTAAAGATGGGGGCTTTGTTACCACATAGGCAGCTTCTGACTGCACCAACAGAAAACCTAACCAGAAAGGACTTAAACAATTAAAAAAAATGAATTCTCTCACTCATCAAAAAGTTTCAAAGTTAGGTTCGGCTAATGCAGTAGTTCTATTAAATCATCAAGGAACTAAATTCTCGCCCTTTCACGACTCTTCATCCTCATCTTATTGATGTGCTTGCTTCCTTTCATTCCCCCTCATGGTCTCAGGGAAGCGGTCCTAGTTCCAACAGTGAAATAGTAACATGAACACAGCAAGATCTCAAAACAGAAAAACTGGGATCATTTCCTCCTGTGCAACTCTTGCGTAGAGCAAGGAAAACTTTCCCCAGAATCCCACATCAGAGCAGACTCTCACTCATTGGCCAGACTGGGGCACATGCCCACCCTTCAACCAATCACTGACAAGCAGATGGTGAGTCTATTATAGGTTTAATCAAGTTACCCCTGAGCAGTGGATACTGAAAAGAATCAAGGTCCGATTATCAAGGAAGAATAGGGGAAATGACTGTTGGCTGGGCTGTCAGCATTATCTGTCGTAGACGTTGTGTTAGCAAGTCAGAGAATCACAATATGATGTTCACAAATGAGGAGGGGGTTCTGTGCCAGCGAACAGGACCACAAAAGTACTTCAAGGTATCTGTCCTACTTACTCAGCTCAAGTCCAAATTCACACATCCAATAAATATGCCCTATGTTTAGACATCTTTAAGCAAGTATTTCAGCGATGCAGTCTGGTAGAGTAGGATTAGACAGACCTATGTACCAGTCCTGGCCCCATGACTTGAATGTACATAAGG
The DNA here is from genome assembly GCF_000442215.2 of Lipotes vexillifer. Classification (NCBI taxonomy): domain Eukaryota; kingdom Metazoa; phylum Chordata; class Mammalia; order Artiodactyla; family Lipotidae; genus Lipotes; species Lipotes vexillifer. The sequence goes on along the minus strand of NW_006785406.1, from coordinate 107,076 downwards.
AACTTTGCCACACATTCCAGGGTGACTTCTTTTTCTCTTAATCTTGTGTCCATTGTGGAGATTAATAAACAGAGAATCTCAGTGTGTAGTACCTACTATGAAATACAAGGATTGAGATTATCTTCTAAATTATAATCCAAGGATTATAAATGGACTGTCCTGATTTATAGTGAAGACTAATCATTGCTAAAATTATCCTACTGAATTTAGCTCTTGAACATAGGTTGATAAGGGAATCAATCCATGCTTGCATAGTAAGTACAAACCTAAAAATATTTTTAGCAAAGAACTGCTGCAAGATATATTTGGTTAAAACCATAATAGCAGACCAAAATAAGTCCTAATCAGCAGACTAGACATTCTGCTTTCTGATAAAAGTAAGAATTTAGGGGAATTTATTGAAATAAATGTCGCATTAGCAGAGACATTGCAAATGCTTATCCAGAATAAATAAGGATAGTAAATAAGTACAGGACAACTTCCAATTTCTTCGCATATCCAACCATTTCTATAACACTCTCACACTGAACTTCAAAAAGTCTCACTTTTTAAAAAATTTATATTATTGAAGTATAGTTGATCTACAATGTTGTATTAATTTCTACTGTACAGCAAAGTGATTCAGTTATACATATATATACATTATTTACCATATTCTTTTCCTTTATGGTTTATCACAGGATATTGACTATAGTTTCCTGTGCTCTACAGTAGGACCTTGTTTGTTGTTTATCCTTTCTATATATAATAATTTGCATCTGCTAATCCCAAACTCCCAATCCATCCTTCTCTCAACCCTCCTCCCCCTCGGCAACCACAAGTCTGTTCTCCATGTCTGCGAGTCAGTTTCTGTTTCATAGACAAGTTCATTTGTGTCATATTTTAGATTCCACAGAGAAGTGATATCGCATGGCATTTGTCTTTCTATAAAGTCTCACTTTTAAGCCCTTACTCCTCATCTCTAACGTGTACTGTCTTGGTTGCCCATCCGATAGACTGCCAGCCCCCATTCTGGTATCCAATGCCGTCGAGATCTGGTCTACTTTCACCTTTTCCCAATTTGTACTGAGTCCTTCCTCTCATCTCTATACCTGCTGCAATGCACACATCTCTCCACCTGAACTGCTGCCTTCCCTCCCCTCAGCCTATAGGACCTTCCCATCCTTTCATTAAAGAAGAGGGTCAAGGTCTCTGCTCAAGGAGCCTTCTGTGAAGTTCTAGCCCTCAAGAATCCACACGGCCCTCCTCTGCCTTGTACCATGCTTAGGTTCCATTCAAGTTCACAGTGGGTCATCCTGAGGGGAGCTGGGACGGCAGGATTAGGGGTCTTGAGTCAGACAACATCTGAGTTCAAACCCTGGATCCACTGCTTACTAGCTCTGTGACTTAGGGCAAGTCCTGTCTAACTTTTTTAGGGCCTCAGTTTCCTTGCCTTCAAAATGGGGATAATGACAGATTTCTCCACCTAAGCTTATTGACTATTAAATAATGTATGTAAAGAGTTTTTGCATAAGTACCTGGAATACGATATGAGTAAAGAAGAATTCAATAAGAGCTGGCTGCTTCCTGCTACAATTGTCGGCTCTCAAAACACTTTCTGAGTCTATGCCTTGCCTCACTGGTTCAACAGAAATCCCTGTGGATAATGACCAGGAAGGACAGATCCCCTCCTCTTCCCATCTCCTCCATCAAGTCCTGTTGGTCCCTCACCACCCAGGACAAGGTTTGCCAGGTTTGTATCAACTGAACTTTCCCTCCGCCACTATCCCACACTAGAATCAGAGATGTCAATTCTTCCAAAGCCAGGTCTGTCCTGGATAGAGCTGTTCCCTTGAATGTTTTCAGGGAAAGCTCTAATAAGAGTAGAGAAGCATGTTCGCAGAGGGCAGTACTGCCACAGGGCAGCATGACGGCACTGGCCTCTGGAAGGCAGGGGAGAAAGAATGCCACGAGGGAAGACAGAGGGGAGCTCAAAAAGTTAGAGGTAGGGGCCAGAGTCAAGGGAGAGGAGCAAAAGTGAGGACAGGATGCTCCTGTACCCAAACCATGAAGGACGAAACCTGAGAGCTGAAGACAGGACACAAAACCTGGAGCTCCCACAGGAGAAAGAAGTGAAGGCAATGTTCTGGGTGAAGATGAAAGGAGACCACAGGCACCAGGCTGAGAAGCAACCATACCAGCCTGGAGCCCTGGGACTTAAGGAGACTCATGTTGAGAATCACCATTGTCCTGCCATCTCTTCAACCTGATGAAAATACTGGGAGATGCACAAAACATGGGAGAAAACAAGAAAGGGGAAGGTGTGAGAAATAGAAACTAAGACCCCAACCCAGAAGGAAAGGACCTCCAGAAAGGATGTCTCTGAGAAAGAGTCTTGAATGGGGGACTCCCTGACATGGCTGGCCTCATGGGAAGTTGTGTAAGGGGCTGTGGGAAGCCTGGGGAGAATCAGTAACAGCTAGAAAGCAAACCAAGTAAGTGAGAAATAGGGCAATTAGTAGAAAGTAAGGAATGAACGTCATCCTAATACACTACAATGCTCAATTGAATATCTGCATAGGTATAATCATGTGAACACTGCTAATTTAATCAAAAAATTAAAAAAAAATTAAAACTACACAGAATAGAACTACATTAGGAGAGGAGAGAGAGGAAGCAGAGTGGGTGGGGAGCCAGAGAACTAACTCCTCACCTATCAGCCAGGAGATAACAGTCTGTATATTTTGTTTAGAAATATGGAGATGTGAAATGATTCTGGAGGAATGGAAAATGGCTGTCTCTGGAGAAAGGCTCTTTTGGGAACTGTGAAAGGTAGGAGTTTCCTGGCGCAGGAGACTTACCAGGCTTTAGTACTTTCTAACTTTTGAAACCATGTGAATGTACTATTTCAGTAAAGTAAAATTTAAATAACAAAAAAAGGAAAAGGTCAAATTGATCAGCATACTCTAAGTCAATGCACTGGTTCCTCATGAACTGATTGTAATGGGCTTTTCACTTAGAGATATTTTCACAATTTTTTTTACCTGTGGATATCAGGGTCAGCACTAGCTAAAGAGCAGACAGAGTGAAGTGAGATCATTTCAGAGGTGCTGCAAAGGGCTCCGTCAACATCATCCACACTGCCTCTATTTTCCCTATCACAGTCACCCTGACCTGGGTCCTATTCTGCAATCCAGCTCCGGATAAGCTGATGGCCACCACTCAGTGTCTGTGGCTCCAGAGACAAAGTCCATGAACCTGTGAGGTCCCAGAACTCCCCTTGCTGTTCCCTGCTGAGTCAACCCTTCCTTCAAATCCTGAGCACCCCCATATTTTTATAATAAATTTCAATTGGGGCTTAAAAATAATCCTCAAGTCCTTTATAGGCACCTTAATAACTAGTGAGCGTCTCAGCTCACAGAAGCTGACAGAAATTAATAGGACACAGTTTGGGAAGTAGAATGGTGTTAATGAAACTGCAAAAAGGGCATGAGCCAGCTCCAGCGGGGCCAATGTCCACCGACAGAGGCAAGTGGTAGAATTTAAAACAAAATGAGGTTCTCTGCACAGTTCTGTCCAGAGCTAGCTATGATTCTGTCGAGAAGAAACAGAATCAGTGAAGGTAACTTAGAGTTATGGTATTTTGCTGCCTACAAAGCTCTCTCCACTCTTGTCCAGTTGGAGCGTGTGGTAGGAAGCCCCCGGGACCCTCCTCTTGATATCCACACCCTGGTGTAGTCCTCTCCCACAATGGACCAAGCCTCTGTCTCAGTCCCTCTCAGATGATTTGCGCAAGGGAATCAAGCTGCCACGATGTAAGCAGTCTTTAGGGAGAGGCTTGTGTGATGAGAAACTGAGACCTCCTGCCAACAGCCACATGAGTGAGCCTGGAAGCAAATCCAGCTCAAGGGAGCCTTCAGATGACTGCAGCCCTAGCAACATCTTGATCACACTCTCATAAGCAACTCTGAGTCAGAACTACCCGGCTAGTTCTGGATTCTTGACCCTCAGAAACCAGATTAGATCATAAAGTTTGTTGTTTCAAGCCACTAAGTTTTGGAGTAATTTGTTACACTGAGGCCAAGAGAAGTCAAGTGATTTGCCCAAGGTCTCACAGTAATTAGAAGCTCTAGGTCTTAAACTTTATTTTTATAGCTCTTTCTACTTAACCATCAATTCACTCCATAAATATTTCAATGACTTTCTTGTTAAATAAAATGTTAAGGGTTGTTCGTGTTCAGAACATGTAAAAATGATGCTTTAAAGAAACAAAAGGTACACAAAAATAAGCATGCTTAATGTGGCCCCTTTTGCAACTGCTGAGTGCGCTAATATTTCCTGCTGTTTATGTTGGGAGCAGCAAAGGCAGCTACCACAAAAAGAGGAAGTGTTATTCTGATCCTCAATTGGGGCTTGTTGCCAGAGTTTGGTCTTATCCTCTGTGGTGTATAATTTGTGATAAAATTGGCAAGAGAAGGTATGCTCCAATAACTTGGCCGATTGCATTAGGCAAAGACAGAGTCTTAAAGAGTATTATTTGTGATGAAAGCTGACCAAGGATTCTTACATTAGAAGAATGGAGTTGTGGGAGCCCTAATGCATGTGAAACACCTGAACACAATAAAACCCAATGGATAGGCATACAATGTTGACATTCCTTTGGCTTTTATTCTTAGAAACAAAATGTGTCTTTCCTGTTCTTATAACCATGGGATATTTTTTAATCCTAAGAAACCTCAGTTGCTCACATACAACTCCTATATTTCTCAGGCTGAGACATTCAAGATGCCTAAATGTGGACTCAGTATCTCCAGAAAGGGTCAAGTCAGAGGCCTCATGCTCTCCACAGGGAAGTAGGAGAACTTTACTTGGTGGAAAGTGGGAAGAGTAAGTCAGGGACCCATCAGGCCGCTAATATTTACAGAATAGCAATGGACGTGTTTTCAGAATCGTGAACAGCTGTGACCATCCCTTGGTTTATTCCTTGGCTTTCAGTGGGGAAAGGAGAGAGGATTCCAAAGCATTCAGCAGGGTGGCATTATTCTTTA
>NW_006785406.1:78662-102039 GCF_000442215.2 Lipotes vexillifer | reverse complement strand
TCAGCAGGATGGCATTATTCTTTAAGGGATGGTCAAGCAGCTGACTCCAGGGCCAAGAAAAATCTGTCCATTTATGAAGTTTCTGGTCCATAACTGGAGGTGAGATTCCTCCATAAGTAGAGTGTCTGATAATGAATAATTTGTGTATGTGGTTGCTGGGATTGTTGTTAAATCATTCTGTTGGTTCTCACTCCAATGACTTCCCAGTACATTTAGAATAAAACCCGAACTCCTTATGGAGTCTACAAGGCCCTAGATAGTCTGGGCTCTGCGGACCTCATCCAGCCTTTTCCTTATACTCTCCCCAAGGTCATGGCCAGGTTTCAGCCATACTGGCTCCTTACATCTTTCAGGTACCTTCAGTCAGTCTCTCCCCCAGGGGGTGGTATTTCCTACTTCTCCTGCTTTACCACCCCCCCCTTCCCTCAGCAGTCTAGCCCCTTCCAGTGTTCAGGCCCCTGGGCACCCAACGTAAATGAGACCACCCTTCCCTCAGCCCCTGTCTCATCACCCTGATTCACTGTTGGCCACTTATCACTATCAGAAATCAACTCCATATTTATTTAATGATAAAACAATATAATCTATTTATTGGGCAGGTTCACAGGCCAAGCATGTTCTAAGGGTTTTCCTCATAGTAACTCAATTAATCCTTATAACAATCCATTATACCCATTGCAGGTGAGGAACCCAGGACACAGACAGGTTAAGTAAGTTGCCTGAAGTGATGGAACTACTTAGTGGTGGAGCCAGGAATCACCCCAGTATTTGTTTCTCAGTTTATGTCTGTCCTCCCATTGGGCTGTAAGCACCAGGGGAGAAGGGCATTTGCAGGTTTTGTTCACTGCTGTGTCCCAGAATCCAGCATGGTGCCTGACACATAGTAGGTGCTCAAGTGAATGAATAAAATTTCAAAGCCCTACCCCTGCTCCCAACCCTTGCCCTTTCTGGGAGGCGTGTGTAGATGTTATGCAATCCTCTATTAACTTGCCCCAAGTCGGTGAATCAAGTGATGTCTGCTTCCAACAGACCCCAGCTACTCAAAGTAAGGTGGTTTGAAGTATAAAAAAAATCTCCTTACCTAGGCACACTCGGAGTTTGAGGCAGAAGCGTCCTTCAGCCCAACTAAGCTCGCTCTGCCAGTTGGCGGCAAACACGCTGTTGCAGGCGCTCCAGGACTGAGACCCAGTTTTGTTTGGTTTCTCATCGTTTCTTGATGGAAGCCGCGCCCTCCTGTGCCATCTTGGCTGCGAGGGACACTTGGAGTTTTACAAAATTTCAAGAAGCACCGGGGCTGGGCTGGGTTCTGGAAGGAAGACCCTAGAGCAATTACCGGGAAATGTTTTAAGAGGACCACAGCCCTGGGTCTCTGAATTTGAAAACAGAAAACAGGAAAAAGGGAGAAAGCAGGGGAGCCAAATATTAAAATATTTTTTGTAATAAGAAAAGGTAAAAGTTTATGATGTAACCAAAAGTGCACTATTTCCTAGGATTCAATTTACCATCTGCAACGTTGGCCCCTGGGCTGTCGCCTCTCGGGAGTGGGCCGGATCAGCGCTCCGGCAGCTGCACACCTTTAGTGTGTCTCAAGCTCACACTCCCCGCAGCGAGCGGGAGCCGGGGCTGCGCGCAAACTCCCCGAAACCGGCACCTGGAACTTCCCTCGGTTCCTCTCGGGAATCCCAGAGGGGCCGCAGTGAGCCGGCAGGGCTGGCGTCCCCCGCGTGCCCATCACCTCGGCCTGTCCAGACGCGGCGACTCTCCTGGCCTCTTCGAAAACTCGACGGGCGCGAGCCGCGTGACAAGCTCTCCTCTTCTCGTCCACCCTCCGAATCACATTCTCCAAGCCAGGGCCTGCGCATCTTCCTTTCCGCGCCGGGCTGTCGCTCAGTCCAGGAGGCCTAGGAGAGGAGACCTTCCTCCCACTAGAGAGGTGGGGTGGAGGCTGGAAGGCCGGCAGGGCATTGAGGCCAAGCAGGTGGGTGCAGGCCTGGGGGCCCGTGACTTCCGCGTTTGGCTCTACCAGGCTGCATCCGGGGTGCTGTCCGCTCAGCTGCAAGTCACGGAAAGGCCTGTTGGAAAAACTTAAGCCTGAGCAGAAGGCAACTATCCGGTGTCTTCTTTGCGTTCGGCGGTGTGTGAACTCTGGACACTCAAAGATGAATAACACGCAGCCACCACCTTCGAGGAGGTCGATGGCTGGTGGACTGCATGGGCTGCGACAGGGCGCCACACGAGGCTGGGGAAGAGGGCGTGAGATGGAGAGGGCATAAGAGGGAGAGCATAGAAGGGGGTCTTAGCCTAGTTCGGGAACCAACGAAGGCCCTTCAGAGGAGCTGAAGCCTTGAAAGAGACCGGAGGTATGCAGAGGAGTTGGGCGACAGGAGGGGGTAATGCTCCCTACAAAGGCCCAGAGCCAGAAGAGAGGAAGGCGCATCTTGGACCTTGCTGGGGCGCCAGGGGAGAGGGGGCGGGGCGAGAAGTGGATTGGGTCTTGACCTCCGAGGCCTCTCTCCTTCGTTCGACCGGAGCAGCGTCGGTTCGCTGACCGGGTCCATGTTGCTCAGTGATTCAGACACCAGGCTCAGGACCGCACGCGGCGGGCCTTGAGTAACTGCGCTGCGTAAAGACGCGCGTACTGAGGATGTGCGCGCAGATTCTGTAGGCAAACGCGGAAGCGGAAAAGCCACATGACAGGGAGGTCTTCGGCCCTGGAGAGTGGCCTTCGGCCCAAGCTTCAGGCTGAGGATAAAGCAGGAGGCGCGTTTAGGCGACCTCTGTCTTAAGACCTGTTCCGGTGGTGACCAAAACTGCTGGTTCTCCCAGGAGCCACCTCTCCAGGACATCTGCCCGGGAATCTAAGCCTGGCAGGGAGGCAGAGCTCAGAGGGACAAAGCAGCCCAGGAGAAGGTAGAGGCATGGGCTGGAGACAGCACCAAGCCAGGCCCAGCGTTAAGGAGTGTTGAATGAACCGGTGGCCAGCCAGCTCTGTGTAAGGGGCGTACGAGGCTGCGCCATCCTCCTGGGAGACGCCGCGATGCCAGGCGGGGAGAGCGCGCCCCTCAACCCTGAGTACCTTCGCAGCGCGGAGTTCAAGTCTCAAGGCCAAGATGAGCCGCAGGATGCTGGCTTCCGCCAGAGTCAGTGCAGCGTGACCCAAACAGCCTGGGGCTTCGGAACCCTGGGTGGTCAGGGGCGCCCTGCCCACAAACTGCCACGCCACCATTGTGCGCCCTTAGTAATAATTCTCTCCGGACTCCTGGATTGCGAGCTGAGCTCTGACCGCAAGATGTTTAAAGAGGAACGCGGACAAGAAGAGGAAGTGGAAATATGAGGACTGAAGGAGAGCCCGCGCCTGCCCCGAGTTGCCTCGGGACAAAAGGACTGACTTGGCCTGGAGGCTGGAAAGAGAGAAGGGGTCTACGACCCCATGCCAGATCCCCTCCTAAAGCAGTTTTCAAAGGTTGGTTTGCATTAACACAAACCTCTCTGTGGGTTTAGTGTCCCCTGAGGGTTCCTGAGTGAGATTTGGAGGGTCCCGCCGGACCCTATACCTCTCTGCAGATGTGAACATTTCTGTCATTCCTTCCGCAAACGGTCGAGATCGCCCCGTGGAACTCTAATGGCCCGGTCCCTGGACCTCGTATCGCTGGCGGGCTCTGAGCACAGCGCTAAGTCAGCAGGCTGGTCCAATCTGAGTTGGAGTTGCCAGCCACTCTTGGAAACCCTCCCGGTTCTGGGCTGGAAAAGGCTTCTACTTCCTGGTACCCCAAGCTAAATGAAACCTCTTGCCGAGAAAACAGGGGTAGAGGGCAGGTGGAGGCCGGGGCTGGGGCTGAGAGGAATGTGAAGACAGCACCTGCTCGCGAGCCCACGCAGAGGTGGCTCTCCGGGCGCGAGGTCTACGCTCAGGGAGGCCAGGTCTCGGACAAGAGCCTGAGTAAATCAAGATCAGGCCTGAGGATCAGTCCTCCAGTGCAGTTTATCCGTATGGCAGGTTTCGATGGCTACAGTAGTCTCGTCGAGGGGCCCGCGTTTGGCTTCAGCACTATCTAATCCTCAGACGTGGCGCCGCGTGGGGTGGGGAAAAAAAAAACAAAACAGGTAAGTGTTTCAAATTCTGTACACCCGGCGTCACCACTTTCCATTGGAGTCACTTTTGGCAAATCGCGTAGCCTTTCCCAACCTCAGTTTCCTAATCTGTAAAATGGGCACAGTGCCCACCTCTCTGAAGAGCGCGCTGAGGATGAGAAATGCCACACGTCTTTCTAATTGTAGGAAGGAGAAGCAAAGCCTTCGCCTCAAACTTGACACACTACCTGCTAAAGAAAGACCCTCTCTCCCTGCCTCCTCGTTCTCTGCTTACCTCCCCCACCCCCAACCGGTCCAAGCCCGAGGAGCAGCGCGCGTTTCTGGTCGGTGCTCCCGAGAGAGGCTGGTGCAAAAGCCAATAAGCCTGGAACACACGCAGGTCCTGCTGGGCCTGGGACAATGGTTTCCATTTAATAAATATTTCCCCCAAGGGCATTTCACATCGGGCAGGCAATTATTCAAAGGAAACAGGCGCGCAGGTTGGCTCCGCGGGTTATTTCGTCCTCTTTACCCGAAGAATGCTCATCTGACGCAAGAAACGAGTCTCGCTTTCTCGCTGGGTGGGAAGAGACGCCCGGGGACAAACCGACCCTGGGTGCGGATACAGCCTGAGACTCCGCTCTAGGGCCGCTGCTGATGGGGCAGCGGGGAAAACCACACGCCCCGCCGGGCGCTAGCCGGCCTTCAGATTGCCCTCCCGGTTTGGACAGATGTGGAAAGTTGGAGGTTTAAAACCACTAAATAATAGTAACATAAATAGGAATCGTGATGGAAATCCCATCCCCCGCCCCTCTACGAAAGTGCAGAGCGGGTCGCGGTGCTCTTCAAGGTTCACCAACCAGGGTTTGAGAACTCTGCACCTCCGGACGCAAGGCCCTCGGGCATCGGCTTGGAACGCGCGGCTAAGCTAGCCCGGGGCCCTGCGCTTCGCCCAAGGCGCAGCATCCCGGGGCAGGGTGGAGGCGGAGCCGCACCGGCGTCCCGTGAGAACGCAGCCAACGGACCGCCGAGGGCACGGCGCGAAAAGTTTATTTCGCTTTTTAACCTGAGTTTGATACATTCTTTTTCTCTTCCAAGGATCTTTGACAAGGGGGGGAAAGTGCTGTCCTTGCATTTCGTGGCGAGGCTGTCCTATTTATCAACATGCTCTCTTGGCTTGCTGCCTCTGCTGCCCCCTCCCCGGGTCTTTGTATTCGAAGCCCCATTTCTCCTTTGCACAACCGGGAAAGGAAACGGGCAAGAAGAGTTTTATTTGTTGACAGTGCCAGAAACAAGGTGGAATCCAAGTCCCCGGTCCGGAGCTGGCCGCTCCGTTCTCTCGGTCTCTCCCTTACACCTCTCCCCGCCCCCAGCAGTCGCGCTCCCTCTTTCCAACGCGGGCGCTTTGGCAGGTGCGCCCCCTCGCCTTCTCTGCTGCTGATTGGCGCCCAGGTTGGGGAGTCGCCGCCCCGCGCTTATGTCAGAGTGCGTGCCGTCCTGGCCCACCTCGCCTTTGAACTTCGCCGCTTCTGGCTCTCGTTCACCAGCTTCCGCGCATTCTCAGCCTGGTGCTGCGCTGGGCGAGGCAGCTCCGGGAAAGCCACGGGCGGGGGGGAGGGTGCCACGGCCGTAGACACTGGAGAGAAGAGAACCAGAAAAGGCGAAGGTGGAGAGGGGGAGAAGGAGGAGCCTCCTGCCCTCGCCAGCAAATCACCTGGCCACTTAATCCCGGAGACTCCGGTGCTTGGGCCCCAGCCTCTGGTGCCGGCAGCCCCCCGGCCGGCCTCCGTCTCCTCCCCCCGCCCTTCCTGCCCCCGCTCGCCCCCCGGGGCCTGCCTAGGTGCAGAGACTGGCATGATCAGCTGAACTTTGCGGGCTGAGCGCTTCTCTCTGGCTTCCCCTCTGCGGTGCGGAGGCGAGGGGAGCGCAGAGCCCCGGCTCAGGACGGACAGACAGGCAGACCGACAACCGCGTCCAGGCTCGCCTGCAGAGCCCCTGCACTGCCCACCCCCACCGCCTAGCCTCCCGGACCATGTCCAAACCTTCAGACCACATCAAGCGACCCATGAACGCCTTCATGGTATGGTCCCGAGGCCAGCGGCGCAAGATGGCCCAGGAAAACCCCAAGATGCACAACTCAGAGATCAGCAAACGCCTAGGCGCCGAATGGAAGCTTCTGTCCGAGGCAGAGAAGCGGCCGTACATTGACGAGGCCAAGAGGCTACGCGCCCAGCACATGAAGGAGCACCCTGACTACAAGTACCGGCCGCGGCGCAAGCCCAAGAACCTGCTCAAGAAGGACAGGTATGTCTTCCCCCTGCCCTACCTGGGCGACACGGACCCGCTCAAGGCGGCCGGCCTGCCCGTGGGGGCCTCCGACGGCCTCCTGAGCGCGCCCGAGAAAGCCCGGGCCTTCTTGCCGCCCGCCTCGGCGCCCTACTCCCTGCTGGACCCCGCGCAGTTTAGCTCAAGCGCCATCCAGAAGATGGGTGAAGTGCCCCACACCTTGGCCACCGGCGCACTGCCCTACGCGTCCACCCTGGGCTACCAGAACGGCGCTTTCGGCAGCCTCAGCTGTCCCAGCCAGCACACGCACACGCACCCGTCCCCCACCAACCCGGGCTACGTGGTGCCCTGTAACTGTACCGCCTGGTCTGCCTCCACCCTGCAGCCCCCCGTCGCCTACATCCTCTTCCCGGGCATGACCAAGACTGGCATAGACCCTTATTCGTCAGCCCACGCCACGGCCATGTAACCCCCAACCCGGCCTACCAGACCTGGAGGGCGGCCTGGAATCGGGGTCTGCACCCCATCCTCTGCGCCTATCCGGGGCCTGCAGATGCCTAGGGGTCAGTCCTGCTGCCACCCCCTACCCTACCCCAGACTCTGCCTCTCTCTCTCTTCCACGGGGATGGTAGGGGCATCCTCCCGGACCCAAGGCGCAGACAGGTGCCAGAAACTTGCGAACGGTTATGACAGCTATACAGCTGCCCCTACCCCGACTGTCCCAAAACAAACCTCCGACTGTACCCCCTTTGGACAAAAAAGTAGGCAGTTTTGCTTTATTTATGTCTGCTTCTCTTTTCTCTGATGGGCTTTGGACTCCAGAACTCCCAGATCCTGGTATTATATCTAGAATATACATATTTTTTTCTTTTGCACCCTGAAGAAAGAGTTAGCTGTGTCTCTGTGTTTTGCCATCAGACACAACTAGGTGCCATTTGCTCTTCATGTGTGGGGGAAAAGGCTTAAGAGTTTAAAACCACAGAAAGGGACACATTTCTATTTAAAATCATACTATGATAGTGTTTGCTTCTTTAAAGGTAAAACAAAAGGACCCACATGGTTATTTACTTTGTATAAAGCAGTGCTCCTAGAGACCTAAGTTTACTTTTAGACAGAATGTCAGGTTATGAAGTCAGGAAGTAGAAAGTGAACAAAAATTAAAAGAATAAAAACATCCTAAATGGTCATAAATGTTTTGACAATGTCTTGGAAATGTACCTAGAAGGATTTCACCTCCTTACTCTGTTCATTTGTTGAACAAAGACGTTTTGAATAAAGACAATCTGTCATTGCAAAAAGTAACCTTTGATGTGCATAAAATCTGAAGTCGAGAGGCCAGGTCCGCGTGGGCCGGGGTCTCTGGGCGGCCGAGTGTACATAGAGTGACTCCAGCAGTGGCGGCTGGTGGCTGGCCTGCATGGGCCGAGCCTGGTGTCCCGTGGGCCAGGTGCAGAGGGGCCCAGAGTCTAGGGTTTGTCCCGATTGCCCCCTTGGGATCCACTTTTTGCCTTTAGAGGCCAGACAAAGGTATCCATTCCTGGGACATCACTCCTTCCTTGAGTTTTTCACAAAGTGGTCAGACCACTTCGAGAAGCGATTGAACTAAGACAAAGGCCGACCCAGACTTCTGAGATCTGAGTGCATTTTCTTTTTTTTTTAACCAAACTCCAAAGGAATGGAAAGAAGCGCCGGGTCTACAGGGAAGCGGTTGCCCGCAGAGCACCTCGTCCTGCGGTGGGTGTTTAAGTTCAATGCTGGGGACAGAGCGGTGGAATGGATATTTTTTTTAACAAGGTGTTTGAAAACGCTGTTGCTGGGTCTGCTGGGGATTGGGGGCTTGATACTGGTTTCTAAGTTCAAAAATAAAAGTCTAAGAAATGCTGTAGGTCCCCGCTCCGGACGGTGGGAGACTTTTTACTAAGACCCTGCAGGTGCAAAGGGAAAATGAAGGCGATGGTGACACGGCTCCTACAAGGAGTTTCTTAAAACATCATAAAAAAAATTAAATAACTCGTAGCCCTTTGTGTTTATCCAACAAGGAAAAGAGCCTTTTTCTTATCCCCGGTGGTTGAATGTTGGCTTGAAGATTGCTCTGGCTTTCATGGGGAGAAAGGACCTTTTGATTGCTTTCAGAACAACTCTTTGGAAGTTGTTCTCAAAATCGAAGGGTGCCCCCCATTGCTTGTCCCCCCCCCCCCACAGCCACAGCCGTGCTCACGTGTGTTTTTCCGTAGGTCGGTTGCCTTTCTCACTGGCTTTGATATGGTGCGGGGGGGGGGTGGCAGCAGCCGAGCGGCTTGTCTGCTTTCTGCTGCTGTTGAGGGATTTGTGCGCTTGCCTCTGCCATTTCCAAAGGAGTCGGTGGCCGCAAGTGCACGGAAATGTGGTCAACAGACACCAAAGCCGAAAACCACGGATTAGCATATTGTCCTCAAAACAATTAGAAGTGTTTGAGGTGTTATTTGGAGCCTATTCATCTGAGCCCCTTTGTCAAAGGGGGATTTTCATTATTAAAAAAATAAAAAAAGTTAGCAGTTGCCCATCTGGCTGAGCTGAATAGCAAAGTGATCCGTGTTGTATATGCTTTTCTCATTAAGAGCTCTTTGGAGACCGATGTTAGAATTAAATGGTATAACACAATTAACATACACGGGCGCTGAATAGGAGAGGACGCCTATAAATAATAGATAGATAAATAAATGAGCGATCAGGCGAAGGTAAACAAAGGCGGGCTGGGGGACTCGAGGGGGGAGGCCGGGCGGGCTGCGCCACGCTTACTTAGCATCACAAAACCCTCTTACAAATCGAAACAATTAGGAAGTGACTTGCCTCTGGTGGTCGTTCGGTCTGGGGGCTCCGGGCGCTTAGGGAAAGCCCCTCCTCCCTCCCCCTAGGAAGCCCAGGAGGCCCAGGGTGGAGGCTTCGCGGTTTCGCTGTCTGATATAACCCCAGCTGACAGTCCTGTCAACCGCTCTGATCTCCCTCATAGCTCAGTGTCCCTTAACATCTCCTAAGACGAAGCTTACAGGGGTCTTGGTGTCTCCCCGCAGAGCCCGGCGCACCAGCGCCCGGGGTACACAGAGTGCCCCAGCCCGAGGAGGAACCCCGCGCACGGCCCCACCCGGGCGCCCAGCCGACTTCCAGGCGGGGTTAGGCTGGGAAGGGGCACCAAGTGGGTCCGAGTATGGAAGGCTTCGGGCGGCGGCAGTTGGAAAACTGAAACCAGGGTTCCAGATTGAGCCCGGCCCTGGGGCCTCGGAACGGAGCTCCAGAAAACTGGGGTGCGCCGTGGCTGGGTCACTGAGACTTCCTTCCAGCCAGCAGGGAGCAGAAGGCCCAGCGCAGGTCCCGGACTTAAAGCCGCAGACCTAGCTCGGGCAGCTTCTGCCAATCACACCTCTCCTCGGTCCCTGGCAGTCGGGCCTGTGCAGCTGTCTGCGCTCCTTAGGCCCGGCCCCAGCTTCGGCCCCCGCAGGGACCTGCCTGAGCCCTGCCTCCCGCGCCCTGCGGGCCGCAGAGCCTCCACCGAGGTGCGCAGCCGGGACTCGCCCCGACAAACAGCCCAAATCCTCCCCGTCACGCCGCTGACAGGGGCCGATTACGACTTTGAAGTCAGGCGCAGACAAAAAGAAATCCCCTGGGGTTGGGGGGGGCGGGGGGGAGCAGTCCCTGTCAAACCTGTTTGCTCACAACTGTCTCTTTCTTTCAAGAAAATCATTAAAGCAAACCTGTAGGGAGAACAGCGCCCCGCCCGCCCGGAGTCGAGGAGAGATGCTTCTCCCCGGCGCGCGACGCGCAGCAAAGAGCAACCAAGAGTTCCTTTGGCCAGACTGCGTGGTCGGGAGAAAGCGAGCTCCCTCGGCGCGCGGGGCGCCCGAGACCCTGCAGGAGGCGACTCCGTGGACCTCTCTGCGCTTGGCGCGCGTCCCTAGGCCCGGGAGTCCGGGACATCTCCTGCCCTCAACCTGGGCCTCCCTCGAGCAGGGGCTCCAGGGCAGGCCCCGACCTCTCGCCAGCGGGTGCGATTGCTTCCAGGGAACAACAACAACAACAACAACAACAAATTGACCCCAAAGCAAGCCGCGCTCGCCCCCACCTTTCCTCTACTGGGTGTTTCCTAGGACCAAGGAGACCTGGCCAACACGCTGCTCGGGATGGCAGCGAGCGGCGCTGGCACGGCAGGGGCAGAGTTTGAATTTTAGGTTTTCTTACTTAAACCTTGGCAGCCGTTTGGCTCAAGGGCACACTGGCCACATTCTTCTGGGAGGTGTGGGATTGTTGGCCCCCTTCTGCTCCTGGCCTCTCCTGGAGAGCCTCTGCAGCCTTTCTTGCACTTCCCCAGTTTTGGATCCGACTCCAAACACTTTTGATTCCCTTCCAGTTTCCTAGTTTTCTCATTTAAATATCAATTTCCTTAGAACTGCTAACTTCATTGATGGGAAAGACCAGCTACTTAGAGTAAATCAGACTGAAGTATGAGTGGCTGACTTCTGAGACACCCCCTCTTAACATTTGCATTTTAAAGCAGGATCTAGATAACCTCCAGGAATCTCTCCAGTCAACTAAAATGGGGTGATATTTCAGACAGGGTGGGGCCTAGAGGACTTTCATTACATTACACCATCTAGGGAAAACTCTCCAGCGCGGGCAGCTTCTCTGGAGAGATCCGAGACTGCCAGGGCCGGGAAAACTTGGCTAGCTGTGGCGCCAAGGACTGCCCTTGAGGACTCGACTCGTTTTTTTCGGCTCTTCCCCAGCTCAGGCCTTGTCACCATTGTTCAAGCGGACAATGAATTTCAAGTCATTTGAATTTGAATATCATGTAACTCACGAGATTCGTGTTGAGAACGCATCTTTATTCACTGAGCGCATTGTACCTGTGTATGAGTGTTAGAGGGGAACACAGAGGCAGAAGGGGCCCATTAGATTGGGGTTCAGGAGATGCCGGGGCGGGTGCTTCCCGCCTCGGCCGGGGGCCACGCGCTTCTAGCCTCTGGCCCGGCCCTGGCCTCGGAGACCTCACAGACCCAGGTGCCGGAGTGCTACTTGGGCTGGTTTCTTTCTTGGAGCTACTGGGATGAGCCTTGTCCTGGAACCAGAAGCGCTGGCGCAGGGCCGCTACAGAGTAATTAAGAAATAATAAAGCTGGGGGCAGGTGTGGGCCGCTAGAAATCCTAGGGCCTCCACACCGAACCAGAGACTGGTGGTCGCCGCCGTCCTAACCCAGGCTCTGTGCGCGCTTGGAGCCCGAAGCTTGGTAGTGTCCGCCATGGCACTGGGAGGGGACTGAAGTAGAAAAAAGTGTGCTTCGGCAGCCCCTCCTCGTCCAGCCCCCGGCCCTGCGTCCAGAGGAGCCATCTCCCGTGGACTCCTGGTTGGTCCCCGGGGCCCGGGTGTGGGACTTGTACTCTCGGAAGCGGGAAGCGGGAAGGGCCCCGGGCCCCGGACGTTCTTGGGCAACCTCCCTAGGTCCTCCCTCCTCTTCGCTCGAATCTCTGCTCTGGTCATCCTCTCCGACCCCCAAAATGCCCGAAGAGTTTGCTCCGAGTTGGAGAAGGGAGTGGGTGCCTTGGCCGGATAGAGACCGAAAGGAGCCCACGGGTTTCCTCTTTGCTGCAAAGTGAAGGAGTTGCGCTACTCGGGCAGTCAGTGGCCAATTCCAAACTTTTTCACTCTTGGGTTGGGAAAAGAAGCAATTCATTCGGGATCCCTGCCTTCGGGGCAGGCGCGGAAGGGACTTCAGAAAACTTTTGAGTGTCGGCCGGACCGCACTCGGCCTTGGAGCTGGGAGCAGACGCAACACTAGACCCGACGGATGCGTGCGGGACGATACACCGCACTAGGGCGCAAGTCCTCCTTCGGCCTCCAGGCACCGCCTGCCGCTCCCTGCCTCTCCGGGGTGCTTCAGGGCCCGGCCGCACCTCGGAGTCCCGAGGTTCTGCCGGCGCTAGAGAGGCGGTGAGAAGGAAGGGAGGTGGGTATGAGGCGCGCCCTGGGTTCCGCGGGAGAGGTGGCACGGCGCATCCCCCTAGCTAGCGGAGGGAGGGCGGAGAGCCTTGAGTCCCGAGAGCCGCTTAGCGGCTCCCTACTTCCTGCAGCCGGACCAAACCCCCGCGGGCTCTCCCGGCGCCCGGCCCGGGGACCGAGGGAGGAGAGAGGAGAGAGAGGGAGCCGGTGGCCGAGGCACACGCCTCTAGTCCCCGTTCGCCCGGCACCCCCCGTGACGCGGCGAATCAATGGGATTTGCACACTCGAGGTGTAACAGCATTACTGCATTAATTACCATTTCCATTTCACGTCCAGATTGTTTACTTATCTGCGGGAAACATATGTCGGGGGAAGTTCACATTCCGGATTCTGCTCCGCTGCCCAAGGTGCAATTCCGGGGAGGCGGCGAGGGGGAGGGGAGGGCTTCAGATTTTTTATTACACCCTCTAGCCTTATCTGCCGCTGTAAATTATGAGGATCCTCCATTGAGCGGCATATGGAGATTATATACTTTTTTGAATATCGTTTCCCAAAGCCTGCAGATTTTCACTTTGAAATGAAACAATCCTCCGCCGGCTCCCCCGGAGCCCGGAGCCTGCTGCGCTCCTCTGCGTGACCAAGGGGACCCTTTTCGCAGGGCCGGGCGTGCACCCATATCCCCAATGCCGCGGCCAGCGCCCAGCGGAGCCTTTTTTCCAGGATCTGAAATAATCTCTCGAGGAAAACTCATCCATACGAGGTGTTTGAGAACCCAAGCGACACCCCTGCTCTGTTTTCTGCACCTCCACCCCGGACTTCTGCGCAGTTTGCACCTTTTTCATTTTGGATACCCGCGTAGACGCGAGCTCACTTCTGCCCTCTTCCTACGCTGGGCGTCTCCAACTCCGCGGCGGGGGTGGGGGTATCCACGCCCGCCCACAGCCGCCTGCCTTGCGCTCACGCCCCGCAAAAGTTCCCCACCGCTTTGGTCTTGGGACAGCCAATTTTGGCTTCTGTGTTTGTTTGGAGGTGGGGGGACGGTGGAGGTGACGGGGAACGTGCCCCGGCTTGTGACCGCTTCTTGTGAACCCGGAACGGAAATCCTACGTGGAAGGCAACTGCCTCCCTGCCCCGGGAGAAGCAGGACGGACCAGAGCAGCGCTACCGAATCCCATCTTTCTTATCTCTCCGAGACTCCTTTCAGGCTGAGATCAGAGAGGGAGGGAAAAGGAAGAGAGAATCATTGTTCTTCTTTTTTTAATTTAATATACCAAGCCACCCGTTCAGGTCATTTATATGCTTAATTTAGTGATAAAAGTCAATAAGCATAATCACAGGATTCTCCCCTCTTTCTATTTCTTTGACCACATTTTTTTTTCACAGTAATTGGGGAAACAGTAAAACATATATGCCCCTGACTGTTTCCCCCGTTCAGTGCTTTGTCTGCAATGCAATTACAAGAAGTGTGCTTTTGTAATATAATTTGTTTGCTTTTTTTTTAAGAACACAAAGAAAAAGTATACCTTTAATGCGATTATTTTTCATCTTTTTGTGTCCAGTTTGCAGGATTACACACACCCCACATGTAGACACCCACTCTCAAAAACCAAATTCAGAAATTTCCTTGAAAGGCCCGCTTTTATGATTCTAAATATCCCAGGGGAAACCTATTGTGATGTTACACCAGAAACAATTAAATGGACCAAAGCAATTTTTCTCTGCAATTAAGGCAGAGAAAAAGTTAAACCGGTAGAGTGGGGGAAATAAACATATTCTTTTCCATTAAGTATTGTTTTGGGATTTCTAATTTTTTCAAGACTTCTAAGAAAATTGTGAGGTGTCACTCCTCTCTTCTGAGTCTATCTGTAATTGAATCTAGGTCACTATTCTAAAGCAAGAAAAGTCTGCTTCCCACCTTCCTATATCAGGCTGAAATTTGGGGGAGGGACAAGGGTCTTGCAATTTCATTTAAAATGTAATGGTGGATGAACTGATAAGCAAATAGGGAAAAAAGAGTCTGCTTAAAAGAAGAAAAAAAAAGGCATGGTTTTAATATGCTCCAGATGGGGGGAAAATGATTTACATGAGAGTTTATTTCCTCTTTGCTGATATGAAAGAATTACAGATACAAAACCCACTGATCTATAGAATAAAAAAAGAAAAGAAACGTTATTTTCCTGTAAAGGTGTCAGTTCATTTATATTCATTTAACCATCCATCCATCAATTCACTTTCTCACTCCTTGCACATTTTCTCTGGCTCTGTTAAATCTTGCCCCACCAATATACTTTGCTAGAATATGCAATGAAGTTTCCTTTCTTTAAAATAATGTGAGAGTGAGATGAAGTAGGTAAAGACAGGTAAAGAGAGAAGATTTTGTTGTTGTTGTTTTTAAATATCGCTGACAATTTAACATTATGATGTCAGGGCAAAATTTTAACCATAGTCACCTTTCATTCTTGCTGCAGTTTGAGCCTGAAAGACTGTATGCAGAGGATATGCAATTATTTTTCCATAACATATGCATGCAATAGAAAGACGTTTACCAGTTGAAAACCTTTATATAACATAGAAATGTACCAAAGGATGAATCCTTAGGTAGAGTCAGATGTTGGGTCAGTAATGCACTGTTTTATTAAAAGAGCTACTATGGGTATGAAAAGTTCACATTTCCCTGAGGATTTCCTGCTTCATCAAGGCATACCTTGATGAAGCAGCAGCATCAACTCTTGTGTTAAAAGTTCCCAGGTCTAAATAATTGTGTAGCAAAATTTGCATAAATCAAGAAAGAAATGAGAGGTGCTGTTATCCAAGTGGGGGAGATTACTTAAGAATAGGTTTTACTTTTCTTGAAATAAAAGATGATGACAGACACTTTTCACCCAAATAAAGGGGTAATATAGTATCACCCCCTGTTTTTGTTTTTGTTTTTGAATGTATTTATATATTTATTATTTTTTGGCTGTGCTGTGTCTTTGTTGCTGTGCGTGGGCTTCTCACTGCAGTGGCTTCTCTTGGTGCAGAGCACGGGCTCTAGGTGCACGGGCTTCAGCAGTTGTGGCTCGTGAGCTCTAGAGCACAGGCTCAGTAGTTGTGGCTCACGGACTTAGTTGCTCCGCGGCATGTGGGACCTTCCCGGACCAGGGCTCGAACCCGTGTCCCCCGCATTGGCAGGCGGATTCTTAACCACTGCGCCACCAGGGAAGTCCCACACCCCCTCTTTTAATGTCTCCCAAATGGATGATTGGAGATCTACAGACCTAAGCAAGGACAAGACCAACCGTCAACATCTGATGATGGTTTTCACAGCTAAGGAAAACAGTAAATGCATTCCCACAGGAGGAAGTTCCTCTACACGGAAGAGTAATTCTTCCATTCTTCTTTTTTTTTTTCCTTTCTCATTCCTTCCCCTCCCCTTCCTCCTCCTGCTCGTGTTTAGTTTTCCTTTTTAAAATGTGAACACTGCTGTCAGATCAGAAATTTCCTTCCTCGGTCTTCATAAATTATCAGCATCATTTTTCATAATGTCGGTTTCTGCCCAGTGCCACATCTTTATGCTGTGGTAATGCGTTTACCTTCCCATCTAATTCTTAACCAAGCAAACTGAATATGTGGCAAAAGGAGTAGCAGCCTGGCCAGAAGGTGAAAGGTTTTGTGTATATTTCTCACCTCGAACTCCATAGACTCATTTGAAGTGAGTGCTTATAAGTCAGCTGGATGAGAAGACACCTTCAAGACATTTAAAATGTTCTCCTTACCATTGTCTTTACATCCTGGGTTCTCTGGACTGTTTGTGATACTTATACCTAATAAGAAGGCTCCATTTGCTTTGAATTCTCTTTGAGAAGGAAATTGACAAGAAAAAGTTGAAGTCGTCTATAGAACAGGTAAGCTGAACTCTTTGTCCAAATATACTCTTGGTTTACAAATAAGCCATTTACATATGTATATAAATAAGTTACACACTGAGTTAAAGTAAGCACAAACAAGGTGTAAATACAAATGACTCCCTATCTGATGCTGTGGCATCTTCAGCTGTCACCTGGGGTTCAGACCTGCCTTGTCACCACTGGCCTGGTGAAATGCAAAGTGTATCACACAACTCACTGCAGCCGCCTTCACAGCCAACTTGTTAGGTAGAGAGGGTTGGCATCAGACAGGAGGTCAATCTGCTGTCAAATTAACAACCTTTGCTCCCTTTGCAGATGGTTGAAGTTTCTCTGACATTTCTTGAAAACACATTTTATAATAAACAGGCAAAATGAGGGATCATGGAAGTGGTTTGGGATTTCTTATTTTAGGAAGAGAAATCACCTCAGCAAATATGAAGCCACGCCTGCGACTCGGTCTCTCTCTGTCTTAGCCCCATCCTTCTGCAGATGGCCTCTTCTGGAGCTCCCGTGGCACACGACGACTGCCTGCCTCTTTGGGGGCAGCCTCTTGCTCTCCCGTGCCAACTCTCAGAGGACATTCTACAGCGACATTTTATTCTTGCCTTCCTCTTTTTCTTTTAATGGGAACAGAAATTAGATTATCTCCACTGTCCACCATTGTGCAATGTGATGTGCATCTGAATCATCAAACCCACTGAGAGAAGGAGCCCTCACCCCTTACGAGACAATCTGGAGGAAAACAGGTAAATTTGATTCATGACAAACTATTCCCAAAAAGGAAATTACCATTTTGATTTCACTCTTCTTATGTGGGGAGGGCTCAAAAGTAGGATAAATTCAGAAAGAAAAAAACAAAATTCTTTGCACTGAAACCAAAAGGGATTTGTATTAATTTCTATCTTCTGGCCATCCTCTGGGTTTCAGTTAGATGTCAAAACAGCATTCCTTAGTTAATAAGGGGGGAAAGACCTTGATTCATGAATGTATTTGTTGTCAGCCCCTATGGTTCAAATTCCTTAGTTTCCTGAAGGGACCCAGAGCCCTTATGTGAAGGTTCCACATCAGTGTCAATAAAACGGGGTGGGAAAGGAATGATGGAGTGCCAGGCCACTGCCAGCGAATCATGAAAGTCCTAATAATGGGGCTTTGGTCCCCTACTGATGGTATCGATTCACTTGTATACTCTTTCCCTCAGTGATCGAGGAGAGCATCAAAAGTTCTTCTTGTCTTACTAGGAGAAATCCATGGTACTGAAAGACACAAACCGTGGAGTACGATCAGACAAGCCTGGAAGACTCCCAGAGTCCAGTGGGGCTCTTGCCTGGCATGGATGCCAAAGTCTGAGCACCAAGCCTCAGACCATTCATTTACTGAATTCCCTGGCTTAGATGCAGAAAAAGAAGTCACAAAAGTTGTGTTGTACTCCAAGGGGCATTGACTGTGCCTGGATTGGTGGGTAAGACAGTCCATTGGATTCAAATGGGTGAGATTCTTATCTCTTGAAATCAGTAATTGAGAGAAAAGCCAACATTGTCAACTGTTTAGGTACCATCTCAGCTAGTGAATTAAAAGAGATTATTTTTTCTCTTTCAGTAAAATGTGTTTTAGGGATATGTTTTAATTGATTGTATTTCTTTCCAGGACTCTGAAGCTCTGCCTTCATCTTCCCTGGGGAGATGTACTCTGTTTGCAATAAGAGAGAACCACAGTCGTTTATTAGATGGATGTTAATTAAGCGCTCTGTGCAAAGAAGCATGTGAGGTGTCTTAGACACTCCATGTTGTTAAAATTCTCCCAAAAGCACCAGGAGGTAGGTACTGCTATTACCCCTGCTTCTCACAGGAGGAAACTGAGGCTCAGAGACATTCAGTAACTCACCCAAGAGCTTATGGCTCTCACAATGAAACTGCTATACCAATGCTCACTGTCTGCCCACTACTATCTATAAAATCAAGGGCTCACTGGAGGTGGTTAAAGGGGGGCCGCTGAGGACCCATGGAATTCATAGCTGAGGATGAGACCAAGGAAGAGGAGAAATGTAGAGTTTTGGGATAAGGTGAAGGAGCTGCAAAGCTTTCCCTTTCTCAGGTGGATGAGAAGAATATGCAGAATTGAAATGAATCAGTATCTCCTGTCACCATGGATGGAGCCCTCTTACTGGCTGGGCTCACAATGCTTCAGCTTTGTTGGCCCAAGTCTCACTGGCTGCTTCTAAGTTTTGCAGACACACACACAGCCAGGGACCAGGACATCACCAAGCTAATCCCAAATCATCACAGATTTGGAGGGGCATAGGCTCAGGCAGATTTCCTGCAGAGCCCACCAGTCAAGTCCCCAGTCCCTTCTAGACTCATTTCATGATGTTCACATCAGAGGGCCCTCCTGTGCCAGGGAGCTTAGCAAGTAAAGGTATAGTGTGTTGGTTACCCTTCTCGGGCCCCTGAATTCCTCAGCCAGATTCTTTCAATCTGCCCAGCCTCTTTGTCTTTGCCTTAAGGTGGGAACACTGTTTTTTGCTTGTTCATCCTGTACTGAGCTCTTGCATATCAATCGTGGTATACCAAATGGTTTTGCATTTCCTTGCTAAGAATAGTTTGCATTTGTCACATCTTTGTAGGAAGATCAAAGCATGCCATAAACAAAAAGTTACTTATCATAATATTTCTGTTTAAGGCAATATGGAGACATTCCAAAACCTCTTAGTTGCCCAGTCCCTCCTTTGGACACAAAGTTACAGAACTACTCAGAAACATGCTTATTTACTCCTTCCTTCTCTGGTTTTATTTTTTTTAATGATTATCACAATAGGTCTGTTAAACAGCCAACATCTCATATAGATACAACATTAAAGAAATAGAAAAGAAAGGTTTTTTCCTTTGTGATAAGAACTCAGGATTTACTTTCTTAACTTTCATACATACTGTACAGCAGTGATAATTATATTTATTATGTTGTACATTACATCCCTAATACTTATTTATCTTTTTTTATAAAGTCTTTATTGAATTTGTTACAACATTGCTTCTGTTTTATGTCTTGGTTTTTTGGCCACAAGGCATGTGGGATCTGAGCTCCCCGACCAGGAACCGAACCCGCACCTCCTGCGTTGGAAGGCAAAGTCGTAACACCTGGACCGCCAGGGAAGTCCCTTATTTATCTTTTCCTTTTAATTAATTTTTATTGGGAGTACAGTTGCTTTACAATGTTGTGTTAGTTTCTGCTGTACAGCAAAGTGAATCAGTTATACGTATACATATATCCCCTCTTTTTTAGATTTCCTTCCCATTTAGGTCACCACAGAGCATTAAGTAGAGTTCCCTGTGCTATACAGTAGGTTCTCATTAGTTATCTATTTTATACATAGTAGTGTATATATGTCTATTCATCCCCCCCCACCCCACCCCTCCCTGCTTTTCTAGTTTTAGAATCGCCTCCCTGGTTGGCATACAGATGATTCCTAACAAGTCATATTAAACAAGTGAATGTATGAAGGAGGGAGTCCTTGGAGAACTGAAGGGAAGAAACCTGTGGGCAAGATGTGATAATTTTATAAAAAATTAAAAGGAGATTTGAAATGCTATTGGCCTTACTAAGACTTTTATTTGTGAAGTGCTCTGGTTGACATATGATCACTTATGCAAATTACAGTTTGGGATCCAAGGACTGCAGACCAGTGACTGGGTGTGTGGGGAAGGTTTCTCAATAACGTTGACAGAAATCCCTGATAGAAGCTGGGAGGGCAGAGCAGAGGGGGTACCAAAAAGAGCCATTAATGAGGAGGAGGCTGCCTGCCAGTCTTGGTCTCTGCCCTTGGTAAGGGGCAGAAGGTCAAGGCTGGCTCCTTTCTACTATCACGTCCATCTATAATTTTAGTAACTTTAGATTTTTCTTTCATTTGATTCACTTTTTCACTTTGGCCTCATCCTACACAATAATCACATGAATCGTTGAGGGTTTTTTTGCGGTAGTTTTTTTAGTAAGATTAACTGAAATTAAAAATTTCCCCTGTTACAATCATACTGTCTCAAGTCACACACTTGGAGAAACACTGATCTAAAGTGCTCACTTCACCACGGAGGAAAATGAAGAAAGACCAGAGGGGTAAAGTGATTTCTCCAAAGTCACACAGCCTGACAACAGGAAAGGGCAGTCTACAGCCCAAGTCTTTTGGGTCTTGGCCCAGCACACTTTCCTTCTATTTCTTTTATTTTTCTCAGAGGCTGAAAGAAAGCATTAGGCAGTTAGCACTGTCTCTTTGGGGTGGAGGGTATGAAGATTCACCTGGTTCTCTCATAAATTTTCAAAGCTTTCTTGGTGGTGTTAAGCCTTATTTCCTTATTCAGAATGTCTTCAGCCTACTAATTATATTGTATAAAACCTAACGTGGTTCCACAGGAATTGGGCTAAAGAGGAGGGGATCTGTGGGACGAGGGATCTGGGTGGGCTTTAAAACCAGGAGCTGCCTATCCCCTAAGAAGGTCGGCTGGACAGCAGATGGCAGGAAGGAAAGGGGAAGGCCACTAACCACAAGCAGTCCCCTGAACCAGTGTCTTTGTGACACGGACAGATCCAACAAGTTGGGGAATGCAGTCTCCTCTGTCAGCTCGGTTCCCAAGGCTGTGCGCCGCCCCACCTGTCTTCCCCCAGATATTTCTTTCTTTCTTTTTTTTTTTTTTAACATCTTTATTGGGGTATAATTGCTTTACAATGGTGTGTTAGTTTCTGCTTTATAACAGAGTGAATCAGTTATACATATACATATGTTCCCATATCTCTTCCCTCTTTGTCTCCCTCCCTCCCACCCTCCCTATCCCACCCCTCCAGGCGGCCACAAAGAACCGATCCTGTATCCCTGTGCCATGCGGCTGCTTCCCACTAGCTATCTACCTTACGTTTGTTAGTATATATATGTCCATGTTTCTCTCTGTGATAGGGCGAGAGACAGATATTTCTTTTAACTTGGATCACCTGGTGGCCCAAGAGGGCTGAATTCTTCATCTGTGGCCTCACCAAGTCTGTGGTTGTTTCCAAAATGAGGCGGCCTTGTATTTGTCACTCCCAGCACGGATTTCTAAGTGGCCTTCAGTAGAAGTTAAAAAAAAAAAGAGCCAGGGATACAGTCGGCCCCATAAAAGAAAGAAAGCTCCCGACAAATCAAGTATTTTGCTGCAGACCGATACTGGTTTCTTTATTCGTTTATTTGAGGGTCTGAGGTCTTCTCACAAACTACTTTTTTTTCCTTCGGTCACACTTCTCACTTGGAACTACTTTGTAGCTCTACGTCCCCTGAAGGGGCTAGGCTGCAATAAGGCATGTGTGTAGCACGTCCCTGCTTCCCTGCCTTCCCGTCAGTCAACTCTGAACACCCTGTCTGTAGGTATTATCTCTATTTTACAGAAGAAACCCAAGTTTTGAGAAGTTAAGTGACTTTCCTGCAGTCACAAAGCCACTAGGAAGAGTCCCTGAAAACACAGATCTTTTCTCCCTCACGTTGGGTCCTAGCTCTCCATCAAGATCCTATAAAGCCATCTCAACCAGCATCTGCTGCGTCTCTATCCTTCCTTAAGTAAACACATGCTTTCTCCACAGTCCTTGGGGCCTTTCTCAGTCATTTCTGCAGCGATAACTAACTCCTTAAGACTCTTCTGTCTTGGGTTCGTTTTGTCTTTTGCATCTTTTTCAGGCATCAGATTATCATTTTGGTTGATCACTTGAGTCTGGAATCAGACCCTCAAGACTGGAATCCCAGCTCTGCTGCTTGCTAGCTGTGCGACCTCTCTGGGTCTCACTTTCCTCATCTGCAAAATGGACACAGAAATAGCACTAATCTCATGGGATTGTTTTGAGGATTGAAAGACATTATGGTTGTAAGGTGCTTAGTACCAGGCCACACACTTAATAAGTACTAGCTGTAATTTTGGATTTACTATTTATTTTCTTTCACTTAAAAAAAATCCCTTTCCCCGTGTATTTTGTATAGTGAATGAGAATATCAGCTTAGGGTCTGTTCTGTCCATCTCTTCAAAGTGGAGTCATACGTTTTCTTTTTAAAATGACACAAAGCGAATCCCCAGCCTATTTCCCCTTCCCAGATGGCTACAGTTTGTCCATCGTTATTCAGGCTACTCCTTTTCCTCGTAGCACAACTGGGGATAGAAACATAGTTTAGGAATGTTTTCATGGACAAATCTTATTTGTTCCCTCCTGATTATACTGAAAAGAAAAAAATCTCTCTGGTTACAGACTCATTGACCTCTTTGGTAGTCAGTAGCTGGAAATGGCAAGGGGGATTTCAGTGGGTTTCTCAGCTCCCAGGTCAGAGAACACATTCATCTCCTGTTCTCACAACCGGCATCTCCCCGCCTCGCAACCTCATCACGGTCCTCTTAGGGAACTGCATCCCTGGAAGCCCCACCACTCCTTCTGCGCTCTCTGAGGCATGTTTCCCAGAGCCAGCCTCTGTTAGCCGCCCCCATGGGAGCCTGACTCTTCTTTCCCCACTGTGGTCTCCCCTCCCTCTGCTCTACCTCCTACCCAGGCTTGCCCCTCTGTCTTTCCCTCTACACCTTTTTCCATTCAACCATAGTCATGGAGTGCTAGTCACATTCAAGCACTTTTTGGCACTAAAGGATCCGAGAGGGACAAGGCCAACCCTTGGAGGCTACTATCTTCCCTTTAGTGATGGGAGTGAATGTAATTCCCGTTCAGAAACGACTTGTACTTTATTTAGCTCTGTCTAGTTTTCTGCTACTGACTACTTCTATAACTATGGGCTACTTACTATACCTCTCAGGCTGTGTTTATTCATCAGTTGAAAGAGGGATTAAAATAGCCAACCCGATGCCTTACCACAGATGTGTTATCAGAATTAAATGAGATAACGTGCAGAGAGCCCAGCCTGGTTGCCCGGCGCATACTAAATGCCCAGGAAATGTCATGACTGTCATATATTATTATTAAACTGTATCTACATGGCAGAAATCAATGAGGTGTACTACTTTATTAATCCAGACTTCTCTCTTTTTCCTTTCCCACGATATTTAAGTAGAAAACTCTGTGGGGTTTTTTTTTGTTTTTTTTTTTTTCAGTACGCGGGCCTCTCGCTGTTGCGGGCTCTCCCGTTGCGGAGCATAGGCTCCAGACGCCGAGGGTCCACGGCC
>NW_006785406.1:55901-78455 GCF_000442215.2 Lipotes vexillifer | reverse complement strand
GGCCTCTCACTGTTGTGGCCTCTCCCGTTGCGCAGCACAGGCTCCGGATGCGCAGGCTCAGCAGCCATGGCTCACGGGCCCAGCCGCTCCGCGACATGTGGGATCTTCCTGGACCAGGGCACGAACCCGTGTCCCCTGCACCGGCAGGTGGACTCTCAACCACTGCGCCACCAGGGAAGCCCAGCTCTGTGTATTTTTAAGTCAATTATCTACTCATTGTTTCTGTACAGTCTAGATTCACTTGATAATCTCTCCATGTTTCTGCAGAGACTCAGTGAAACGTCAGAATAACAAACAGAAGGTGAGGGGTGGGTCCACGTCTTCAGGGTCAGCAAATGTTTTCAACCTGGATAGAATGGGGAAAGAGTATATAAGAATTGACTAAATTCTAAAGCTGTGGTCTATGTGTACTTGAGGTTTTAGAAGTTCACAACTGAGAGAAACGTCTGAGAACTTTGAGGTTAGCCTCATATTTTCATATAAAAAGAAATCAAGGACGAGGGAAGGAGGCCAAGGTGCCAAGGTCAAGGTCTCACAGGGAAGCCATGACAGAGCAAAACCTTTTGATGTTCCCCCTTATGTGAGCCCCACTTCATTATGTGGCCGGGATAATAGATGAAATAAAAATGTAGTCCATTGCTTTGAGCCTTTTTGACACGGAATATTTTTTTGTGCCTGTACATGTATGGAGGAATGGTCTATGGGCTTCTGAGATGGACAAGCAGATGTAAACTCTTATGATCATGAGCCCTCTTACTACCGATAGCTCAGAATACTAACTGCCTGCCTCTTGGACTGCTCTGCGCCAGGAGCTTTGTGTTAATCCCGCATTTCATCCTCACTCCATCCTTCAAGGTAGATGTTATTCTGCCCTGAGGAAACTGATGCTCCAGGAGGCTAAATATGCCCACAGTCCTAGTGGACCCAGGTTGGTACTGAGATCTGTGTGTCTTCAAAGAACATGTGCTTTTCCCTGTGTCCCGCTGCTTTATTCGTGCTCAGAACGGACTCCTTGAGAAAGTTACAAAAAGAGAGGCACAGCATGTGGGGGAAAAGGTCCAGAAGGAGAGGATAAGGAATATCTAGAGAAGCCTTCTTGGAAGAAGTAAGTCTGTAAAGAATTGAGAACACATTGACGAGACCTCTTCATCCTCTAGAGAACCTAGTAGTCTAACCGAAACTGTGAGCCATATGGGTTTATAAGGCATCAATATTTTATCTATGCGAAATGTTTCATTTAAGCTTCTATGTACCTCTTTCAGATCACTTCATGTAATTGTCAATAACATATTTCTTTTTTTTTCAATATGTTCTTAAAAACAAAACTCTGTAGCTCATTCTAGCCTGCCTTATTTAGAAATATACAGGGTCATATTGAAATTTGAGGATTGCTGCTTTAAGGATTACTATATGCTCTGTCAAACTTATGCATCTTACTCAATTTATGGAAAAGACTAGAGTTGCTTATTATCATATCCATGTCTGTTGCACCCGAATGGAGCTTCTGAGTTTTGTACTGCTTAAAATTTTCAAAAATAAAATTTTTTCTCATGGTGGTTAAAAAAAAAAAAAAACTGGAGGGAAAGGGGGTGACAGGAACAAGGCAAGTCTAGTTTACCAATGGGTTTTCTCGTATTCAGTTTTTGTGCCACATAATAATAATAAGGTTTGCTGTCTTTATATTTTAGAATGTAAAATAAGGCAAGACTGGCTTTTTCAGTCAGCATATGAATAATTTCTTCTATTTATATGACATTCTCGAAATGACAAAAGTATAGTTGCTAAGGGTCAGTGGGGGAGGGAAGGTGTAGATGACAAAGTGGCAGCACAGGGCACTTCTGCGTGGTGGGACTGTCCTGTGTTGTGATGGTAGGAGTGATTACACCCATTTATACACTGTTAACATGCATAGAGCTGTACCTCCAAAAAGGCAATTGGACAGTACGCTACTATTGAAAATAAAACAAAATGTTATAAAACAAGGCACAGAAACCATCAAAGAACACTTGGGTTGCGTTCACCAGGAAACAAAGGGATCTAGTTAAATTGGTCCACTCTTTGGTCTGTCATCCGAGGCCTCTCACTGTCTAGCCTGGTGTCCAGCTGACAGCTGACCTCACTATGGTACCAGCTGAGGGCTAGGGACCTGTTCCACACAAGTCCAGCCTACAGCTCTTCCAAGGGCCTCGTTTTTCCATCTGAGCCTGGAGGAACTGGAGTGGGAGGGGTGAGAGGGGAAATCACATTCAGGCAGGAATGTGCCTCTTGCTCACAATGTATAGTTTTTACAAGAAGCCTCTATCACCACAGAGTATGCATGACATTTCCCCTAAACCTATTATCTTCTAAAATTAAATACAGGTAAAGAGATTCTCTAAAACAGGATGTTACTCTAAAGTAGCATTAAACCCTCTTACAACTATAATAGCAACTGATACCATTTACTGAGTGCCTCCTCAAGGGATCAGGAATTTTCTATCTCTGCATTGTCTCATTTATCCCTCGCAATCAACCTTCAAGGAAGGAGAACCATTGCTCACATGAGGAAATTCAAGCTCAGAGTGGTAGAACCACCTGCCCGAGGTCACAAAGCTGATTCCTGGTGCAACTGGGCTTTTCATCTCGGTCTCAGACCCCAGGAGCTGGTGTCCTTCCTCTGAGTTCCAATGGTCACTTCAGCTGGGGTCCCCCAGTCCTACCAAGGAGCCATCCCTGCCCCACCTCTCACCCCCTCCCCAGTCTCCACCATTTCCCACTCTGCCTAGTTGGTCTTCCCCTACCCTCAATCTGTCCCCACCCTTGCCCATCCCCTTAAGAGATTTGTCCCTGCTTTGAATCCATCCATTCCCAGCCCTCCATCCTTCCCTGTTGTGCTCTGAGAACCAGTAGCTTGGAAACAAGGAAGAGACACACAAAGTCAGAAGAAGATGAGTTCCTGCTACCTACTCCACGTGGTCCTCCATGCTTGTCCTGATAGACCTTGTTATAAATGGTGGGAAGGTTTCATAGGCTGTTGGCTTGGAATCAGACCTCTCTCTCTCTCTTTCTCTCTCTCTCTCTCTTTATTCATAGATAGGAATGTTGAAGGGAACCTCAGCCCTTATCTCACCCAAGCTCTAGGGATTGCAGAGAATCTTGAGGGCTGACCTAAGAATCTACTTGTGTAGGTCTATGGTACTCAAAGTGTATGCATCTGCATCAACTGGGATCTTGTTAGAAATGCACATTCTCAGGCCCCTGCACAGACTTACTGACTCAGAAACTCTGGAGGTGGAGCCCAGCAATGTGGGTTTCAAAAAGGCCTCGAGCTGATTCTGAAGCATGTGAAAGTTTGAGATCTACTGATGGAGACCAGCTTCTAACAATTTAATGTGCATAAAAATCACCTGAAGATAAGGTTGCCTGATTTGGCAAATATTTTTTTGTTTTATAGGTACACTTATGGGATATACTTAGACTACAAAACTTTTCTCTGTTTATCTGAAATTGAAATATAACTGGGAATCCTGTATTTTACCTGGCAATTCTACCTGAGTGTCTGTTCCAAGTGCAGCTTCTGATTCAGTGGTTCTGAGGAGAAGCCTGAGATTCTGCCTTTCTAACAAGGTGATGCCAGAGATGCCAAAACACGCTGATAGCAAGGATCTAGAGATACTTGTTAAGTACAGATTCCTGGATCCTCCCCCAACCTACTGATTCAGAAACGTCCAAGGGAGACATTGATTTGGAATATTGTGACTGAAGGGCCACGTGCTCTGAGTCACAGACCTCCCATCTACAAACTTTGGGGGAGATGGTCTGTAAGTTCAGATCTTACCCTTGCATGTAACTCCACACACACAATGGTTAGTGCAGGTGAGCCAAGAATGGGGGCCTCTGCCGAGCGGCCGGAGGGGAAGGGAAGCTTGCTGAGGTGGATGGAGAATTCACCGAGGGAGTGGAGGACCCAGGAAATTGGAGACTTGGTGTGTCTGTGGGGAAGGAGCAAAACCCAGGCTCACCAAAGACAATCACATCTTTCTCTTCAAGGTGGACCACACTCGTGGGTACATTTATTGAACCCCTCTTGCGTTAAGAACTCTGTAGATCGTATCTAATTTCAGTTTATTCTCAAACAATGTTTTAAATTTGAAATTCTTTCTCCCATTTAGTAGATGAAGAACACAAAGCTCAGAAAGGGCGGGGGAACTTGCCTGAGGTCCTACAGCTGGCAAGTCCTGGAGTCCAGATTTGAACACGGGTCTGTGCCGAAAGTGCTCTCCACTGCACCTGTCACTCTCCAGACGCTCGTATTTATGGAAGGTGCTGAAGCACAGTGGTGGCTCCGGGAGAGACTGGCCGCTGCCCTCCACGACTACAGCCACAGACCCTTTCCTCATGGCATATGCCTTCAGCACCCTCCCAGCTGGGCATCTCCACCCCATCAGGTGATGCCCCAGAGCAACACATGCACAGACCCAGCCTGCGCCATGACTCACCTGCTGGCTTGTTTCTTCCCAGGAGTGTGGCCCGTACAGCGGAAGCCCCTCGAGAGGCCTGATATCCCACCTCATTAGGCCCATTAGCCTCCCCCTCTTGCTATTGTGGGATTAGTCCTGTATTTATTCTTGAAGCACTTTTTTTTTTTCCTTTGATCTTCCAGAATAGCCACTTCAATTTAGGTGTCTACCTGGACATGATGAAATTCCAAGCATGTTCTCAACTCCATCCCGGGTTTCAAGGTGTATTAGTTTAAAGAATTTCTCTCCATCTGAGGAAATAATACTGGTCTGAGCCATGCTGGAGAGTTGGAGGTCCCAGACTCACCGTGGGTGAGACATCAGAATTTCAAACTCTTAATCCTATTGATTCCTCCTCCTTTTCATCTTTTCAGCACTTGTCGGGAAAGTTGAGTTTGTGTAATTTGGAGGGGTGGCTGATTGACGTGGTTTGATTAAGACCTATTTGTGTCATTTCATTAATAAGAGTGGCAGCCAGCTGACGAACCACTTAAGGACATCCTTGCAACTTCTGCTATTCTGAAGCCCAGGCAATTATTTGGGTTTTAGAAAAGTGACTGCATCAGATCATCAGCCTGGGATGGATTTTGTTTTGCCTTTAAGCAAGCTCTAGCCATCCTCTGTAGAGTCCACCAGTGAATAGAATAACCAAGAAATACGCGGCTCTTTTCAAGGACAGGAAAAGGGAAGAAAAGTCACATTTCCTGAGTGTTTAGGTTGTGCCAGGCACTTAACTCACTTAATCCTCTCAATAGCTTTAGGTCATAGATCTTATTATCCCCATTTTACAGATTAGAGAGTCTAGCCTCAGAGGTTAAGAAACACACCCCAAGTTCAAACAGCCAGAAAATGACAGAACTCAAATCTGTCTGATTTCAAAGTCATTGTGTTTTCACACTATGTAGGTTGGAGAACTTCTTAATGCAGCCCTAAAAGTAAGAAAACTTGTTTGTTTGTTCTTTAATTGTTTCTGTGTTTTTAATGAATAGAGTATGTATTGTTTCAAAGTACTGGGCTCTCACTCAACCAGATATCAAAACTAACTAAAAGCTCTGCTAGTAAGTGAGAAATATAAATAGATCAGTGGAATGATATTGGGATCTGAGAAACAGCCCAACAGAAATCAGTGGAGGAGGTGATGTACTATTTAATAAGTGGTACTGGGGCAACTGACTTTCCAAATTAAATATAAAGTTAAATTCTTACCTCATCCTGTACATAAAAACAGACTCCAGGTGGCATATATATTTAAAAGTTTAAACAAGAAAATAAATATAGGAGAGTATCTTTGTGAGCTTAAGGCAAGGAAAACAGAAGAAAATAGAAATAATAATGGAAAATATTGGTAAGTGGGGCTACCATAAATTTTATTTTATTTTATTATTTTTTTAACCATAAATTTTTAAATGTTTGTAGAACAAAAGGTCCTTCTTACAAAGTTAAAAGATGAGAAGCAGGCTGAGAGAAGAGATTGACAATATATATAACAGTCAAGATTAGTACTGAGAATGTTTTTAAAAACTACAAATCAATACCCCAAGGCAGACAACCCAGTAAATAAATGGGCAAATATTATAGAACAAGAAGTTCACAGAAGAGAAACCCATACTCCCCCGCCCCCAGAATAAACAAGCAAACGAAAAGACATTCGACCTCACAGGGAAATAACAACAGAGATAATACGCTTGGCAAAAATTAAGTAATATTTCATTATTAAGTATGTGTGAGAATATGAGCTAATGGGAGCTTTCATATACTGCTGTTATTTGTGTACATTTGTATGGCCATTAGGGAAAGCATTTTGGTAATTTCAGATTAAAATGGACAATGTGCATGACCACTCAGAAACCCATTTGCAGACAAGATCCTGGAGCACCTTTCAGGCAGATAGATGCAGGACCAGCTCCATGGGCATGCGTAGTCTCACAGTGTCTGTCCTCATGAGGGCCCCGTGCTTGGTCTAATGTTCTGCTTTCACCATCTTGAAATTCTCAATAGCTTTAAACTTGTGCGTTTGAGTGAAGTTCCCTGAGACAATGGAGCGTGTCCTGGGCAGAGGAGGTGGGTGTAATACGCACGCCTCCCTGTTCCTTGCCTCCCATTCACATCTCGCGTTCAGGATGTCCCCTGAGCACACAGCATTCCAGTGGACCCATCATGTGGGGGAGTTTAGTGGGGCTCAGAGGGAGAACAAGGTAAGCATGTGACATCTACGACAGAGTAGTCAAGTAATCGTGAAGCTGACATCCCCAAGAGGCCACACTTCTCCTGAACCAGAACTTGCCTCAAATGCAGAAAGAAGGCATGGGCAACCAAGGAACCCTGTCTTACCTTTCCTTACTCACGTTACTTCCCTGTATTAACCCACCACTTACTCTGAAAGTGATGACACAGAAGGAAAGGGAAGGACAGAGCAGCTCAGTTCTTTTTCTCTCAGTGTTTCCTTATTCATCAGTAAGTCAAAGGCAGAGAGTGTGGGTAGAAGGTACCTGAGTCAAGAAGTGACATAAAAACACTTCAATTACATTTGTTCAGTGTTTCTACTGTTTCTGGTATGAATGAAATACATATGCATGTAGGAGCTGCAACATGAGAGTTGTGTGATTTCAGTGATTCCCTGTAAGTGTTAAATATGCTTATATTTGCCTTTAAAACTGGCATTGCATAGTATACCATAGACTGCTGAAAGGTAAAATTCCTGATAATAATGTACATTTCTCATCTTTCTTAGAACAATATTAGGACGGCAAATTAAAAAACAGTGTGACAAGTTTAGAGAGAGAGAGACCATGGAAGAAAAGAAAAAGTTTTATATTTTAGCTCCTTTAACGGCACTTTTCCCCTATGTTTTGAATAAGCAGGCAGGGGCCAGCCCTACAGTTTCATTTTGCACTGGGCCAGCAAATTATGTAGCCAGCCCTGTGTAGTTGCCCATGGAAATATGAACAAGAATGTCCATTTAAACAGAGTTGTAATGGTGAAAAAAAATGGAAACAATTCAATGTCCAGGATAATGGAATAAATAATGGGATAAATTATGGCATAGTCAATAGGATGGAATTAATGTATTGACCAAATCCATGGGTACATAGTGGAGATGAAAAACAAGGCTGAGAAAAAAGAAAAAAAGAAAGAAAGAAAGAAAAAATGCTGCTCATATATAAGTATACTGTAACTTTTATTGTAACTAACAATTATTTAAAATATTTTTAAAGACTGAGAAAAAATTAAAACTGGAAGGCATTACACAATGTATGAGAACATGCATCTATTTAACTTTATAAAGCACCCACAAAATTCATTACCTATGGATACATTTTTATATACAGTGAAGTATAGAAACATTGACCAGACACACACCACGTTCATAACAGTGATTTTATTTAAGGAGGGAGAGAGAGAGAGAGGGGCCAGGAAAGGGAAAATGGAGGACTTTTTATTTTAAATCTTTTATTTCTTAAAAAACCAAAACTTTATTTATTAAACTGAATGCTATATACATGGGCTTGATATGTTGTTCTCAGTGATTTCCATATTTGTTTATTTTTTTTTAAATCCTCCTAATTTAAATAAGATAGACCAGCCATGGCTCCCACTATCCCTCCATTCCAGGCAATTTCCAAAGAAGAAAAAGAAAATGCAGTGAAGATGCAGAGTTGAGCCCCCATGTGTATGTTTCTTTGGACAAGATGCTAAAACATGATTCTATCTATTTGCCAACATGGGAAACATGGCAACAAGGCCTGGAGTAAATCTCTTGGGTGCTTGTGAGTGGAGGTTATGCATAGACCATTAGCTAAATCATCTGGTTGGTAAAGGAAGACACTTTATGCGTCTAATTTCCAGAGTGATGCTGTATTTTTCTGTCTTGAATCAAACTTTTTTTTTAATGTGCATGACTTTTGTGTCCTGAATTTGCTAATAAGAAGTCAGGCCCATTTGAATCTTCCTTTACCTTCGGGAAGATGGTCACATTCTTGGCCTTGGACCAGACCAGAACACAGTGGTCATGAAATAATGCATGCCGCCTCTCAGCCCTTGCTCCTATATGGAGCTGGAATAGCTCTTTAAACTCTGAAGGCTTGAGTTCCAATTCATTCACCATAGGCATAATATAAGATGGAAATTACTTTGGCTGCAGAAGCATGATGTAGCCCATTCATGTAGAAAACCACTGCAATAAAAGGAAAAGAAAGTTAATCTAGGAAAGCAATGCCTTGTTTGGGTTTTGTTTCATATTCCTTTCCTTTCTAGATGCTGGCCTCATCGCTGGGAACTTGGCTGTTTCTTGAGGCCTGGTTCTCAGGGAACAACATGGTACTGATAACAGTCCCTGGAAGGTGACCCTCTCAGGTTCATCCCGATATCCTTCTGTCTTCTGGCCTCTAACTCCCACCTCCATCCCACCCCCTCATCCACTCTGCCATGAGCACACCATGCACAGGTAAGTAGCAGGGGGCCTCCAGGCCACTTTTAATTGAAATAGCACTTAATTCAAAGCCTGCACCTCTATTATTTTTCTACTCAAAACTCAAAACTTGACAAGGATGAAACATGGCCAACATCTAAAGGACAATTCAAGACATTAGTATCTCTTACATAGAAAGTGGAAAGAAAAATAAAAGCCTCTACCGAAAAGTTAGGTGATTTTTAAAATTATTTTAAATAACTCACCAGTAAACCCCTTTGCATCCAAACTGGTTACAAAGATGGACTTAAACTTTTCCAGATAATTTACAATATTTATCCTAACTTACACTGGAAATAATTCACAAAACAAGGAAACCTTCTCTCCCCAACATCTGTAGTCAACCTCAATGGACTTGAATTTCTTCACATGAACTGTTCCACTAAGGAGGGGGGTGTGTGGCAACAGCAGGGTCGTCAGGAAGTAAAGATGTTAGAGCCATTTTGTGCCTCAGGGTGAAAAACTGATATTGAAAGGAACTTGCTGAGTCAGGGGACACTCTCCCTGTCCTAGTGCTTTGATGCTGATGGCCACGTAGTGAGGATCCTGGAACTTTATCAGCTTATATTATACTGTATCTGCACAAAAATCAACATACAATGAACTATCAATTATTTGGACTCCTAAAGAGAAGAATGGACAACAAAAAAATCTCTCCCAGAGAACTTATAACCCTATCTATAAATCATTAATATTTGTCTTTGGAATACGTGCTACGGTTTATATTTCAACCAATTGTATCCATTCTCCCCCAAACTGCTGTCCCATCCAGGCTGCCACATAACATTGAGCAGAGTTCCCTGTGCTATATAGTAGGTCCTTGCTGGTTATCTGTTTTAAATATATCAGTGTGTATATGTCAATCCCAAACTCCCTAACGACCCCTTCCCTCCACCCTTCCCCCCAGTTACCATAAGTTTGTGAATCTGTTTCTGTTTTGTAAATAAGTTCATTTGGTACATATATACAATGGAATATTATTCAGCCATTAAAAAGAATGAAATAACACCTTTTGGAGCAACATGGATGGACCTAGAGATTGTCATATTGAGTGAAGTAAGTCAGACAGAGAAAGAGAAATACCATATGTTACCACCTATATGTGGAATCTAAAAAGAAATGATTTTATGTTTATTTTTAATGCTGCCTAAAACTTCATCCGGTAGTTAGGTGTACCTTAATCTATCTAATGACTATCTTATGTAGTGTTTGACATTTAATTTTTCCAATTTTTCAGAATTACAGATAATGCTACAAAGAATATTTTTGATTATGTTTTTTTTTTTTCTGTTGAATGATTCTTTTAGAATAATTCTCATATATGTTCTTACCAGGTTAAAGTCTAGAAACATTTTAAGGTCCTTTGCTTTTTGTTTTCTGGAAAGGATATTCCAAGGTACACTGCCAGTAATGAGCACTGTTTTTATTAATTATGTTTCATCTAACTTTATATAATACATTTATTAAAAAGTGCTTTCCTTATTTTTAATTTTGATCTTCTCAAAGTTCCAGCCCTAGACTTCAGAGCTACACTGTAACATTACTTGAACTTACCCTCCGCTGTTCCTATGTGGATTCGAACACTTACCAAAGGAAGATAGTGCTGGTTTTCCCCACCAACCAATCCCACTTAAGCAAACAGGCCTCAAATCCTCCCTTCCTAAGATGAAAGCAGACTCTTCCTTTGGAAAATAGAATCAGTATGGTCTGATTTAGGATTGCTGAAAACAATCTTCCTGTTGACAAATCCTTATGTTCTGGAGGTACCCAGGAGGAGTAAGAAGGCTGGAGCAGGGGAAAGGGGGATTCAAAGGCAGAAAGGACAATCCTGACCTTTTAAAATAAATTTCCCAGTAAAACACAGAAGCACATGAACATACTTGGCATACGTACCCCTGAGACTCCCACATGCAATGCATCCAGATCCCTATAACCAGCCAGGTATCTATTTAGACTAAAAATTGAAAAGAAACTATGTTTCTTTCACCATGTTCAGCAATACTGTGATCATCCAAAGCAGTAATAGTATAGATAACTGATGTTTAAAAATTATCTTCCAATGATTAAGTCTTTTGGGTCAGAGAAGATACACTGGGCTATATATGGGTTTGTCCTGAAACTTTCTTCCTTAGAGAAATCCTTGATTCCAGTTGGCAGGTGATAAAAGGGTAAACCACAAGAAAACTTAATTTGAAATCAGAGGGGCCTGTAAGTTTCACTTGCCTCTTTCTCAAAAAGTAACCAGCACATATGTGTATAAAATTATAGTATTGCTATAAACACAATTCATGAATTGGAAGCTGACCCAGATTTCCACTCCCTAAGCTTTCTGTACTCCCTGTGCAACCCTCTCCTCTCCTGTGCTCAGTGTTGCTTGAATTTTCACCAGCATCCAAAATGTTCCCTTATTTTGGGCTCTGCAGCAGCTGCCCAATTCTCACCAACATGGTTGCAGTAACGTCCCAGGGCAACAGTGCCATCTTGTGGACACTCGGAATGCTGCAACTTCCTCCCAAAGCAAAGTTGCATTTTCCCAACTACAGGCACAAATGAGACTTTGTCTTTTTACTGCTCTTTAACTTCCAGGCTGAGGGGGCTCCTACATGAATGAAGATGTCAAGAGGGTACGGGGCAGACAATTTGTACTGCCTGTTGGTCATGTCTCTTGAGATCTTGAATAAATCTTAGGAACTTGTGTGAGAGTTTTTGCAAAACTATGTTTACAAGATGCATCATTAATATATTAGATCTAATAGGATTTTCTTCCGGTAGCACAATAATGTGGCAACATTGTACTAAGGGTGAGTTGGCATGCTGTGTGACTTGACTTACCCTTGTAAAAAAATTACTTTACTGGACATGTGGTCTCCAGACAGAATCGGCTCTGTGATTTAATTTTTTAAATATGAGAAATATGTCCATGACAGAAACTCATCAACTTTGTGAACCTTGTGGGATTAGATGTTCCAGTTGAAATATGTATTAGAGTTTGGGATAAAAGACACAGGATTTTAATGATAATTTTTTTTAATTAATTTATTTATTTTGGCTGTGCTGCACGGCATGCAGGATCTTAATTCCCCTACCGGAGATTGAACCCACACCCCCTGCAGTGGAAGCATGGAGTCTTAACCACTGGACTGCCAGGGAAGTCCAATAATAATTTTTTAAAACTCAAGAATATTTGGGGAAAGGTTTGAATCAGCACAGAATTTATACATTTTAGCAAATATGTAAATAATAAAATTTTTTTCTTGTGATAAAATTATTTTCTTAACAAAAGCTTTAAAAACTTTCTCTTTGTTGAACCTCCTTCTTGTACAGTTTAGCTAAAGACCAGAATGACTGTTAGTATCCCTTGGGAAAAAGAAACAGGTGTGCATCTAAGTTACTCCTAAAAAAGCTGTTTGTTCAACTAAAATGTGCTGTCCTCCCAGTACTGTCACTATCAGAAAATAATCTCTGATTCTGTCTTCTTGGTGAGGATTCTCCATCAGTAAAATTCTATTTTGAAATGCAAATAAACTCTTCTTTCTACAAGCTTGTAAAAATGGCAAAACATCTCACAAGAAAAAATATAATCGTCACATAATTAGGTACCTAAACAGGAATGCTGTGCTGATATTTTAATTTTGCTTCATTGCAATGTTGTATATTGAATTACAAAGCAGGATAGGACAAGGTGATAAATTAGGGAAGAAAATAGCTAATAGCACCACATGAAGCTGCCGCTGGGACCCAGAGCCTGGCAGAAAGCAGGATCGACTTCCAGGGAATCACCACGGGGTCTAAGGGAAATAAACACAACTGTACTTAGGGAGCCCTCTTTACTTGCTGGTTAAATTAGACGAACCAGAACCCAACAAAGTGCTGTTCCAAGCCAGAATTGCTTTTGGGAGAAAAATGTTAAAATGAGAATTTATGAAGAATTTACATCCTGGGGTGAATACGAACTCAGTCCAATCCCTTCAGCTTTCTCCATTTCCCCTACAGAACTGTATTTCTTGTTAATGTTTGTAATAACTACCCTGCGGCACTGTCGATTCCTGAATCTACAAAGAAAGATCAAATTACAGATCTTCCTGATCATCAAAGAAAGGTCAAATTACAGATCTTCCTTGACCTACAATGGGGTTATGTCCTGATAAACCCATTGTGAGTTGAAGATATTTTAAGTGGAAAATGCATGTAATACACCTAACCTACCAGACATCATAGCCTAGCCTACCTTAAAGTGCCCAGAACACTTATATTAGCCTGCAGTTGAGCAAAATCCTCTAACACAAAGCCTACTTTATAATAAAGTGTTGAATATCTCATGTAATTTATTGAATACTATACTGAAAATGAAAGAATGATCGTAAGAGTACAGACTGGTTGTATCAGTTGGTTACCCTCACAATCCCACAGCTGACTGGGACCCACTGCCCAGCATCACATGAGAGTATCATACTGCATATCACTAGCCTGGGAAAAGAGTCAAATTCAGAATTCGAAGTATGATCTTCAGTGAATGCATATTTCTTTCATACCATCGTAAAGTCGATAAATGATAAGTTGAAAACAATTCTAAGTCGGGGGCCCTCTGTATGTTTCACGATGACACTAGTTAGACAACAGAGTGGGCTCATATGTTGCAGAAGGATGCTTGACAAAGGTGGAAATGACAAGGGTTACCTGATCCACCTCAATTAATCAGAAACTAATTAAATAGGACCCCAGTTCTGATAATAATCCATTACAATAATGGTGAAAGGGCTTCCCTGGTGGCTCACGGTTGAGAGTGCTTGACAAAGGTGGAAATGACAAGGGTTACCTGATCCACCTCAATTAATCAGAAACTAATTAAATAGGACCCCAGTTCTGATAATAATCCATTACAATAATGGTGAAAGGGCTTCCCTGGTGGCTCAGCGGTTGAGAGTCCGCCTGCCGATGCAGGGGACACGGGTTCGTGCCCCGGTCCGGGAAGATCCCACATGCCGTGGAGCGGCTGGGCCCGTGAGCCATGGCCGCTGAGCCTGCGCATCCGGAGCCTGTGCTCCGCAATGGGAGAGGCCACAACAGGGAGAGGACCGGGTGCCGCAAAAAAAAAAAACAAAAACAAAAACAAAAACTTAGAGGTAATGCATATAAAACACCTGCCACTTAGCATATGATCAGTAAATGGTATTTTGAGAAGGCTAAGTAACCAGATTAGGGTCATATGGCCAACAGGGCACAGGCAGGACTCAAGGCGCAGTGGACTCCCTTGCCGGTTTTGATAGGTGCACTGTGAGGATGTTTGGGTAGGAAAGTCTGTTCTCTCTCTTTTTAGCTCAGTGATAAACAGTGGGAAGGGTAGGTGGGTCTGGGTAGAATGGTGCCAGGCTCTGAGCACAGGAAGGCGAGCAAAGCAGTCTGCTGCCTGCTCAGAGCCAGCAGTGTACTGGGAAGAGAGAGAGACAGGTGTGGTACAAACCATTATCAGAGCCAATCAACAGCTGCTGAGAACACGCCCTCTGCCAGCCTGTGAGATTTCCAGTAAAGGGGCACACCAGCTCACCCTTCTACCCCCCAATCCTAGATTCCCCTTCCTGGAAACTGTGTGCTGCCTTCCAAAGCCAAGCTCTCTACAACAAGCAAACAAAAAAACAAAAATAAAACAAAGCAAAAAGACCCCCAGCACCTGCCAGGAGTGCTGTTTCACTGGTGAGGTTTCAAGTAAGCACTCCAGGAAACAGGTAAACACTAGACATTAGCCTGGGTTTCACTGAGGCAGGAGAGAACCGTATCTCTCTGCCCTGGGCTGGTCCCCAACTAAGATCCTGCATGTGGCACGGCATGGCCAAAAAAGAACATACCTTTTTTTTTGGTTCTTTCACAGTATCCAGCTTTGAGCTAACTATGTAAAAGGTGTGCATCAGATACACCTGTCTGAGTACATTTCTCCTCTCAGTACCTGCGGGGGAGGTGGGAATGAATGGAATTTACTCCCTAAAAACTAAGTCTCTTGAGCCAGAAATCAAACAAGATTTCAAAGAAAAATAAGGTTATGAAGCATCAGCTTGAAGGGTTTCTTACTGGTCAAAGTTGGAGCAATTTAAGCATCAAATGCATGATAACTGTAACTTGGATATATAAAATTCCATCAGTCTATAATGATACTTAAAAGAGAAAAGGCAAAAAATAAGTGATTTGTCACCATCAGAGAAGACTATTACAACAATTCCTTACTGGTAAAATTTGTAATTAATGGAAGAGAATTAGGTATTATCCTGCCTTTCAAGTGGGATCTGTATTCCAGGGTAACCAATTAGCCCCAGTTGATGAAAGAACATTTTCCTTCACAGTAAAATCTTAGCTAAAAATAGATGCACTTACAGAATTAGAAAATCACTACTTTGCAACCCCTATTAAGAGAAATGATTCAGGCATGGATCATCGAAGGAATCTAAAACTATAAGGGAATAGATGTCTGTGCTAAAATGTCACCTCATAGATTACAAGGGGGGAAGCATATCTTTACAAAGGAGGGGTCAGTGCTCTGTCTTGGCATCAGCAGTGGGACAACCAGACAGCATGCCCCTTCTGTGACAAAGCAATGCAAAGTCCATCAGCTGTGACATACTCTTGCCTAAACTATTTAGATTGAATCTAATCAAGCCTTTAGTTCTAACTTTGATTTTACAAGAAATACAGGGCCGACTGGAGCAAGTAAAACAATATCACAAGGGATCAAAAGTTCATAAGGTCATACATTCTAAAGAACGGCTGGCCAGGTCTCAACAAATTACTGTTAAGGAAAGCAAAAGAGAAGGAGGTTGCTCTACTTTAA
This sequence comes from Lipotes vexillifer, assembly GCF_000442215.2. Classification (NCBI taxonomy): domain Eukaryota; kingdom Metazoa; phylum Chordata; class Mammalia; order Artiodactyla; family Lipotidae; genus Lipotes; species Lipotes vexillifer. The sequence goes on along the minus strand of NW_006785406.1, from coordinate 62,671 downwards.
AGGAGACTTGAATGGCATCACGATGAAATGCAATGTGTGGTCTTTGATTGGAATCTGATTTGAAGAAACCATTTCGGGGACAGTTGGGGAAGTTTTCACATGGACTAGGTATTACATGATGTTAAAGTATTACTGTTAATTTTGTTAGCTGTGATAGCGTAACTGTGGTGATGTAGGAAAATATAACCCAATTCCACCACTGGAAATAACCACTGTTAACACAGATAAACTTCATTTCAGACATTTCTTTTATGAGTAAGAGAGAATAAGCATGAGAAATATTTCTATAAAGATTAAAAAAATTCTACCATATACACACTACTATATATAAAATAGATAACCAGCAAGGACCTACTGTATAGTGCAGGGAACTATACTCAATACTTTGTAACAAGGGAAAAGAATCTGAAAGAGAAGATATATATATAACTGAATCACTTTGCTATACACTTGAAACTAACACAATATTGTAAATCAATTATACTTCAATTTAAAAATGCAAAAAGATTTCTCCATATACTAATTTTAAGAAAAAATATTACATTGAAATTTAATTGAATTTCAAAAAGAAAGAGAAACCAAAATGAAACTGAAGAAATGCCTAAACTTTAGCTAAATGCTTCTCCCCTATAAGAGATTTCCTAAAATATAGCCCTAGGATTGAGAACAAAGATTAAGAAGCACTTTTAGAGCCTGGGGTCATAACCTTTTAAAATAAACTAGATGCTTACATTTTAGGCGGTGTTGATTGATTCATTGGTCTAAAAGTTGAGGATATTGGCCTTCTTATTTTTCCTCTTATCATCTTCTCCTTCCAAATCTATTCTTACTTCTTTTTACTTTATCAAGGAGTATAACATAATTCTCACGGTGTTCTAGTCTCAGTTTTTACTTAATGGATTCATTGCTCAATACCAGTTTGTTTATCACAACCTCTTTTTGTTTGTTTGTTTTTTGATTATGGTGAATCCACACACATAATGATTTATTATGCAACTGTTGAAATAATACTGTTAAATATTATTTAAAGACAAAGGGAAATACTTGCCATATAATAATTGAAAAGGCAAAGTACAATATAATGTGAACTATGCAACACACGTATATGAATGACAGTAAAGAAATCAACATAAATTAATTTTATACAGTTTCCAAAATCTCTACTTAAAAAATATGTTGAATTTTAAATTAGAAGTATTTTCAAAAGTCTGCATTCCAGTAGCAGTTCTGAATTGCTAGACTGCTGTTGCCTTTTCCTATGATCTTTTGTATTATTTTATTTTTCTTAATTCATCTTTATTTTTTATTGAAGTATAGTTGCTGTACAATATTATGTGTTACAGGCATGCAATATAAAGATTCACAATTTTTAAAGGTTATAGGGTTTCTCTGGTGGTGCAGTGGTTAAGAATCCGACTGCCAATGCAGGGGACATGGGTTTGAGCCCTGGTCCAGGAAGATCCCACATGCCACAGAGCAACTAAGCCCACGCACCAAAACTACTGAGCCTGTGCTCTAGAGCCCGCAAGCCACCACTACTGAAGCCTGCGTGCCTAGAGCCCATGCTCTGCAACAAGAGAAGCCACCGCAATGAGAAGCCCGAGCACCGCACCGAAGAGTAGCCCGCGCTCGCCGCAACTAGAGAAAGCAATGAAAACCCAACACAGCCATAAATAAATAAATGTTATACTCCATTTACAGTTATTATAAAATATTGGCTATATTCCTTGTGTTTTACAATATATCCTTGTAGCTTATATTATACCTAATATTTTGTACCTCTTACTCCCCTACCCTTATGTTGCCCCTCCCCCTTCCCTCTCCCCGCTGGTAACCATTAGTTTGTTCTCTACATCTGTGATTCAGTTCTTTATTTTTAAGGATATAAATTTTTCGTTCTTTATTTAGTTCATCTCTTGATTGGCTGGATTTTATCAAGACATTTTTACAAAGCTCGTGAATGCCTCAAAACACTTACAGTTAAAGCAAGAGAGAATGGGAAATTACATATTTCCAACTAGAAAAAAATCCCCACAGGATTTCATGCTAGAGAGCATTTGTGCAGAAGCACTGAAAGGAATTTCTTTTCAGCTTGACCGCCAAGGATGCAAGAACTCAGAGTTAATGTGGTTTTAAGAACAAGAGCCCCAGGGCAAGGATTTCCAGGACTGACTTTTGGCCGAAATAATAAGTCCTAGCTCTAAGGCTTGGGGGCTCTAAGGTTAAAAGGACATGAGCCTCAACTTCCCCATCTGGAAAATGTCAGTGTTACTCATACCTACCTTAAAAAGCAATTGAAAGAGTTAAAGGAGAAAAATCTGTATAAAATGCCAGGACAGTGCCTGACACATAGCTAGCTGTAAATGCTGGCTTACATGACATTCATTGGCACATAGCTCAGTAAATGCTGGTTATCCCTCATAACTGGGATTCCTAGGAGAAAAACTTTGATCTCTTCTGATTACGTTAGAAGGAAGTCAATTAGAGGTGAGGGATTATCATGCATTGCCTTCCAAGGTTTCTGATGCAGGGTTGGCCAGAGTTCTAGAGTTCTTAATGCACCATAGGCAAACACCAACAAAAAGCGAAAGCATTTAGGGAATTCGCCTGAAAAGTCCTATTTGAGTCTTAAAGAGAAATAAATCAGGCCAAGCTGTGACTGATCCTAAGCAGTCAAACATTTGTGCCTGATCATAACCTGATATTTCCATTTTTTCAAATCTTACTGTAATTGAATTCTAATCTACTGTTCGATATTTTATTGTTCTAATAAAATAAGACTAAGGAATGTGATTAAATCATTAAATAACATATATTTCTTGGCAATGTGGTCTATCTTTGGGAGATTAAGTGACAAAATATTTTCCTTTTGAGGTTTTCAGACTGGTTGTTGGATTAGCAAAGTCAACGTCGCTCAGAATTATCTCATGGGCCAAGGTTGTTTTCTTGTGGCACCAACGTTAATTGAACCACCTGACTTCTTCCAAAGCCTCTGAGAAACTGCATTAAGGGAGAAACAACACTGATGTAAACATGGCTCTTTCTCTTACTACAGTAAGCCTCACTCTCAGTGAATCTCTTCCTTTATTCTTTCTTTCCGCAAATATTTATTGAGCACACGCTATGTGCCAGGCGCTTGAACAAAACACAATGGTTCCTCTACTCACGTATAGTTTATTATTCAAAACAGCACACAAATTAATGTAAAATTACAACTGTGAAAAATGGTTTGAAGAAGAGGTACCTGGTGCTTTGAGAGTCAATAACAGGATGATGGAGTTTTGAAAGAGGAGCCAGGGAAGGCGTTTTTGAGGCAATGACATTTTAGCTAGAAAATAAGTATCTATTGAGTGAGGTGGGGTATGTGGGGGAAGGATTCTAAACAAAGGGAATGTTACGGGTCAAGTTTCTGTAGCAGAGGAATTATATCAATTCTGGGAAATGAAGGGAGACAAGGGGGGGCTAGTACACAAGGTGCTGGGGAGGGTGCAGGAGACAGACCTCAGGCGGCAGTGTATAAGAGCAAGCAGAAGCATTGGAAGATTTTAAGCAGAGACTTGATCTGGCATGATTAAGTTTGTGCCTCAATAAGTTCACTGTTTATTGGGGTGGGGGGAATAAGAAAGGAGACTACTGCAGTTAGAGTGTACAGGTAAGAAGTGGTGGCAGCTTGGGCTATGGTAGTGGTAGTAGAGATGGAGAAAATCGGTTAGATTTGAGAGAGATTTAGGAGATAATTTTATGATTCACTAATGTGATGATGAGGTAGTTAAGGAGAGTGAGAGAAAGGGAGCCATCAAAAAAAGGAAACCAAAGACCCTAGTTGTGGGATTGGATGGATGGTGTTAGAACCACTCACTAGGGAAGGGAACGGTGGAAGAGGAAAAGTGTTGGGGGAAGGAGTGAGAAATCATGGATTCACATTCGACAAATGGTTTGAGGCCCTTTTTAAACATCCAAGAACACATCTAGAACATAATAGGCTCTCAAAAAATATTCACTGCTTTAACCAATGAAACTATAGTAAAAAGGAAGTTGAATATATGAGTGTGGATCTCAAAGAACGGGTGTGGCTGGAGATACAAGTTTATAAGTCGTTGGCCTCTAGGTAGTTATTGAAGGTATGGATGTTGAAGAAAGGCCCTTAGAATGGAATACAGTGGGAAGAAAAGAGGGCTGAGGACTTATGGAATTCCAAATTTCATGGTTTGGTGAATAGATGAAACCTACCAAGGGGACAGAGAAGGAATGAACAGAAACGTTGGATGAAAACAGGAGAGTGAGGTGTGATGGAGACCAGGTGAAAAAATGTGTTTCAAGAAAGGAAATCAATATACATTGGCATGTGAAAAAAATGGGTGATTAAAGAGTTTAATGAAGAAATTATTTGCAAAGGAGTGAGCAATGTTAAGGAATACCAGCAAGGGATACTGAAGAACCCGAGGGCCAGCAACAGGATGGTCTTACCAGCCGTAGGCAGGAAGGGGCATGGGGAGAGAGAGAGGTTACCTGAACCCAGGAGGCTGTCAAAGGGGGCTGCCCAACAATTGCCCAGCTGGAGCCTGGTGGGGAAAAAGTCAGGGGAATAAATACCTTGACCTTTCTCTCCTCTCTCCCTCTAGTCTCCTGCCTGTTCTTTCACTGGACAAACCTAACTGTTAGTTAGAAGGTATGGGGGTCTGTTGATGTAATGCTTAGAAGTCATCACCCTGGGGTAGGGTGGAAAGGATGAAGGGTAGATTTGGAGCAGCACACAGAAACTGTCCAACAAGAAATCAGTGAAAGAACATTGCCGAGAGGGCAAATAAGATGAGGGCTGAAACATGTCCCCTGGGAGACACAGCGGTCCTAGGTGACACAGAGGGAGTGGTGGGTGGAGAAATGCTGGGGCAGTCAGGATGGAGAGAGTGGAAGCCTGAATGGCAGGTGAGGAAATGAAGAGATTTCACCACGTTTGGCTGAGAATGGGAAAGAGAAGAGAGAGCAACCCCTGGCGGGTGACGTGGGAATGAGAAAGATGGTGGGGATAATATTTCAAAGAGTTCATTGATGTGCTCCCTGCTACCCTCGCCTGATCTCCACTCAATGAATTTCCCCTTATAACCTGAGGGACTTTCCCTTATCCTGGCCAACCCAGTTAGACAGGAATCATACACCGCCTTGGGACAGGGGTCAGTATGAAACCAGATAGACAATGGCAGCAAATGATGGCTCTTAAGTTCAAAAATGACTTGTCTGGGTGTAAGATAGGAAGACTCAGAGGTGTACTTGCAGAACAAGTTTCTCCTAACCCCCACGGCTGAGATAAAAGACCCTCTGGGCTACTTTACCCACACTCAGCCCTCTCACCTTGGGCTGGGTCTGACAGGCCCACCCTTAGTTTGGAGAAGTAAGATTAGAGAGGACTCATGCCTTATGCCACGGTGGGACTGTTAGGCTAGTCCCCCATGCCATCCTGGTGCAGTAGCTGTGCAGTGGAAGGATTTCAATCATCCCAGGGAACAGCATCGTGCCTTGTTACAGTAATGACATTATACGAACTGGACCCCTGCTAAGAGGACCTTAGAAGTAGCAAGAACCCTAGATTCTTTGATATCTTTGATTATCAACGTGGTCCTCACTTTGGTGCAGGTCTTACACTTTAGCCTCTCTGAACCTCAGTTCTTATTTATGACAGGGAATTTGCGAATATTAAATAATGAGTTAATTACACAGTGATTGGCAACAGGTACGGTACTTGGTAAATGCTCCACCAAGGGTGGCTACTTTTACAATTAATATGTATGAGAAGCAAAATTATCCTTCATCTACCTGGCAACACTGGGAAATAAGATGATCCAGGTAAATGAATTATTCTAGAATTTAATCCCTCGTTGTTTAGGATTTTTTAAAACTGAGATATAACAGACATACAATAAGTGAACAAATCTTAATGTCTCAATAATTTTTATATAAGTATACACCCATGTAACTCCATCTAGATCAAAGACAGAGAACATTTCCAGAAATGCCCCACAGACATCTAAAACTTTTTGATTTTAGACGTGTTTATGGCAAAATTTCTGAAAAGTTTGACATGTTTTTTTTGTCTTCAGGAAAGGAGGGCCAGAAGCATAACTTAACCATATCTTGCTGGCTATTGCCAAGGGGTGATATAATTTTGCTGTCTCCTTTTCTTTTCTTCTTTTTTCTTCTGTATCTCTTTTAGATACACAAATATAAGATGAGATTGGATATGTTTATGTCTGCTTTTTGGTTGACCTTTCCTTCTCTTTTCTACTTAACATCAGGCCTTTTTCTTAAAGGTCCACACTTTCTTAATGTATGTTGTTTTTAATGTATTGCAGAACCATATATAAGTCACTGATAATTATATGTTAAATAAGAGTAGGTTGGCACCAAAAACAAAGCCCAGTGAAGGATTTTTTTTTAGTGACAAGATACTCGGACAGCTGTGTCAGGGGTTGAGAGGGATTTTGCTTGTTTTTGACAATTTTTTTCTCTTCCATGAGTTCCACATACTGTGGACCTGAAGTAGACTATTCTTACATATTGATTTACTTGTCCTTGTAGCATCCTCTCAAGACTGGTAATCATTTGATTCACTTGATGAGGAATGAGGCTCAGTGCATACAGGCTGGTCCCACACCAGGGTAGCGTTCTTAGTCCAAGGTCTTTCTCCCTTCAACTGGGCATTTGATGTTTCAGAAATATCTCTTTTCACTTCTTTAGGAACCAAGTAAATTTGAGAGTTGACAATTATCGGAAGA
>NW_006785406.1:19199-55434 GCF_000442215.2 Lipotes vexillifer | reverse complement strand
GAAGAGCTGGCTAATCCCAGCAATTATTTCCTTAGGGTGGACTGTGGTCCAGCAGAGATACTGCAGATGACTGCTTGATCTTAATTCACTTTCTTCTGTTTGCTCATGGATAATTCTAGACTTCAGATTACATTAGGGAATGAATTATTAGAGTGAGATGGATGGCCTCTATGCAGCACAAATTCATGGGTAGGTGCCAACAGCCCACATGTGACCCCCGAGACCTCTTTTTGGAGACATGGCCCATCAGATTCTTTGGATGCTTAAACAGAAACTAAATGAATAAAGGGCTATTGAGACTAGACCTTTGGAAGCATGTGGCTCTCACATTCATTCATCGACAGCTTGCTATGTGCTGGGCACATACAGGGAGCTGCACAGAACTCCTAAGACACCTGGACCAACCTGCCTGCCACCCCAGAATGAATGGACTTTCTTGGCTTGGTTTCATTCCTCCTCTCTCGGAAACCCATCATCTCCACACGGTGTGGACCAAGTTTAATCTTGGCTTGGGAATAAGCTCATTTTTCTCCCCATTTATGGAGACAATTCTCCACAAGAGAGAGGCGGTGTGGCTCGGTGGGCCATGGAGGAGAGATCGTTGCACTGTTTGAGATGGCTTTTCTCCCCTCTGCAGGCTCTGAGCATCCCACCTGGAATCCAGAGTCCCATTGAGAACATGACAGCAACGTTTCTGTGCAATTCTAATGCTGGTTTTAGCAGCATAAGTGCCTTTTAATGCATAGCATCACAGCAAGTGGGTGCTATTCTCTCAGCCTCTGAATAGCTGTCTAGAGGGGTGTAATTCCCCGCTCTGACTCCAAGCGCAGTCATTTACAAGCTCAGTTTCACATTCACGGCAAGTGTGGCAAAAGCCAGGATGGAGACGGGCTGATTTTATAGCAATCTGGCAAGTCTTTATTCCCCGTATAAACACTCGGGTCCCTCAGCCACCCCGGACCAGAGCTTTCTGTTCACATATGTCAGAGGGAGCCTGGGAATTTGAGGAACCAGCTGCAGAAGTAGAGTTTCTTTCTTCTGCCCCTCTCCCTCTGGGGTGTCCCCATCAACCTCTTAGTTGCCCTTTAGCACTCCATTAAATTAAGATTCCCAAGCCAAATCTGTCTACCCCTTTCTACCTCCACAGTCCCCACCCAGTCCCCTGTTCTGCAAGAGTCTCCAAACTAAGCTTACTGTCCCACTCTTGCTTCCCTTTCCATTTCTTGTCCCAATCCAGCCTTCGCCCAGCGACCAGACTGATTTTTTCAAGTGTAAATCAGATCTCATCACTACACCACTGAAAACTCTCAAAGACTTTCAGTCAAACCCAGAATAAAATTTACCTTATATACCTCATCGCATGCTCCCTCTCTCTTGGTTGCCACAATCCAGTCACACTGGCCTCCTGACTATTCCTGAAACATACCAAGTTTATTCCTACCTCAGGACCTTTGCACATTTTGTTACCTCTCCCTTTCCCATGGCTGCCTCTTCATTGCTCAGGTCTGAGCTCAAACCTCACTTCTTTAAAAAGGCCTTGCCTGACTACACAGTTTAAATAATCATTCCTTCTCCCTAGTTACTCTCTAGCCCATTATCCTTTTTTTTTTTTCCCCTCAAAGCACTCAACTTATAAAAAATGATCTTATTTAATTGTGTATGCGTTTTTCTATGTACCTGACTAGAATAGCAAATCTATGAGAGCAGGAACCTTGACCATCATGATCATCCTGGCTTAGCATATAGTAGGTGTTTCATAAGCACTTACTGAACGAATGAACTTTCTCAACGAACAATTAGCGGATGCTGCCTTGGTGTTATTGTTATTACTCTCACTACTGTTGTGTCATGTGGCTACTGCCTTTTCTATATAGTCATGTTAGGACAAATGAAATAGAGTCATTGTGATTTATTTTTCTTTTGTTTTCCCCTTTTTATGTTATTTATTTATTTTAAATCAAAGTTCTACATGCCCAAGGTTTAAAGTGTCAACTGGCTCTATAAGGTATGTTATTTAAAAAATTAAAACAAAACAGCAGGCTCCTTCTCCATCTCTTTCCTTCCCCTTCCCACAGGCAATCCCTTTCTCCTGTTTTAGCTGATTATTTTAGGATTTACCTCTATGTTTCCAAATAACATATCTATATTGATAACTCATGATTTTCCTGTTGTCGGCATCATTTGTTGACTTCCCTCTCTCAAAGATGATTGATTGGTCTCTCTCTGAGAGAGGTGGGGACTTAGATCTCTTTCCGACTTTCTGGTCACTGTACACGTGCACCTGCTCATCCATGAACCTCCTATTAGAGGTTCAAATCTTAGCTTTGGTTTGATTAGTATCTGTGTTGACATTATCATAGCCATTTAAACACTAACACAACTAAGCCATATAGTAAGATATGAATATTTTTCCTTTCCTGCACAACCTCTGGTCATCAAGTATATACCCAGGTATTCCTGTCCAAGATCCATTTGACTCCAAAGGAACCTTTACCAAAGAACTGGGGATTTTCTTCTTCAACTTCACAATTGTGATCCAGCTTGGAGAGTCCTTCTTTGGAAAACAGAAACAGAAAACTCCGTTCAAGTCAGTTTCCTATTCATTCCTCATTCAAATCAGTGAAACTTGGTAAATAGGATGTGTTCTTTTGAAAATGCATCCAACTGGCCATCTCCTGTATCTATACCATGACATGGTACCCATACCATGACATCATCATGCAACATCCCTCTCTAAGGAGCCTGAGGCTGTTGACAGACACTGACAGCTGCCCATCAAGAGCTGTAGCTTCCAGTGCACAGCTTCATGGATGGTTACAGGGTTGACTGATGTGTGTTCTTTAGTAGGAGGCTCTGGGGTATACATGCCTTAGAAGCAGGTCATTTGGTCATTCGGTTCCCACCAGAGTTAAACAGAACGTACTCTAGAATAGCTCTTTGCCTATCCCTTGTGTTATGGACAGAATTGTGTCCCCCACACCCCCCCCCCCCCCCCCCTGCCTATCCAAGCCATCAGCAAACGCTGCCAGCCAGGCCATCTAACGTGAAGTTGCGCAGTTTTCCTATATGCGCTGCGACCACCCTCACCCGAGTCACCTGACTCCACGCCTAACCACTGCAAAAGTCTCCGTATTTTCTGCCCACACAGGCCTAATCTGTTCTGGGCACAACATCCAGAGTGACCCTATTACCATGGCACCATTATCTGAAACTCCTTCAGTGGCCTGTCCCACTCAGGGTAAAATCTAAAGCTCTTTCGAATGCCTACGAATCCCTGCCCTTTCCAAGTTCCCGTTCTCTCACCCCCTTTCTTACCATTTCAGCTTCCTCCTGCTTCACTCTCCTCCAGTCACTCTGGCCTTCTTGTGGCTCCTCAATCACGACGAGCCATGAACCATCTCCACTGGCTTTGCCTGACACTTAAAATAATCCTTAGGGCTCCCCTGGTGGCGCAGTGGTTGGGAGTCCGCCTGCCGACGCAGGGGACGCGGGGTCGTGCCCCGGTCCGGGAAGATCCCACGTGCCGCGGAGCGGCTGGGCCCGTGAGCCGTGGCCGCTGGGCCTGCGCGTCCGGAGCCTGCGCTCCGCAACGGGAGAGGCCACAGCAGTGAGAGGCCCGCGTACCGGGGAAGAATGCCTGAGTACAGAGAAAAGGCTATGCAAAGACATAGAGAAGATGGCCATCTGCAAGCCAAGAAGAGAGGTCTCAGGAGAAAACAAACCCATTCTGCTTGGACGTCTAGCCTCCAGAATTGTCAGAAAATTAATTCCTGTTGTTTATGCCGCCTAGTCTGTGGTATTTTGAAATGGCAGCCAAGCTAACTGATACACCTTGCAATGTCCATGATGTTTTGGGGCCATGAAGGGCTCACTCTAACACAGAGGAGATTCTATTTCTGCCCAACTTAACTCAGCCACTTCCTTGCTTTCACTTCCACTTACTTGCAACTTCTCACACAGCCCCAAGCCCTTCGGGGCCATACTGGGTGTATGCACATGCTGGGTGGAATTTAGAATCCTTTTCTTACCGCACCACATGCTACGCAACTGCTTTCTCTACAAAGGTGAAAGTATTTCACTTTTAGGATTCATCTTGATTCCTAAGAATTTACATGCTGAGTTACTCGAAGTTGAAGGAAACCAGAATTTGTGTGGACTTTATGCTTCCACCCAGGTTGGAATTTACAATGTTATAAAGGCTTTTCACGGTCTTTGTAAAGTTTTAAAACTGTTAAATTTTAACTTTAACAACTCAGGTTGTAGGTTGATAGAGACACCCTCATAATGAGCAATGAATTTTCTTCTGGAAATGGACAGAAGCTCTATTCTGCCGGATGCAGGTTCATCTTCTTTTCTAAGGAAGTCATTTTTCATTTGTCATAGGATTTGAAAATTTTTTAAATTGTTTACAGTTGTATAGCCTAGCTGTCTTAGTCACAAATAAACTGGCTTCTAAATGCCATTTACATATATTTTTTCTCATCCCTCAGCTTGAATTGATTTTTATTATTTGCTTTTTTTTTAACCAATGTAATACATGCACATGTTTTTTTTTTTTTAATTGCATTTTAAAAAGAGGGAAAACAGTAGTCCTTTATCCTAGCCCTTCCCATCCTATTCCTGCTTCCCAGATACCACCATTTTTAACTTTTTTGAGCTGTTTCTTCTCCTCGTTACTTACAAGTGCCAGATAATGTGCTTCTACTACTATTTCTTTTTTTTAGTACGCGGGCCTCTCACTGTTGTGGCCTCTCCCGTTGCGGAGCACAGGCTCCGGACGCGCAGGCTCGGCGGCCATGGTTCACGGGCCCAGCCGCTCCGCGGCATGTGGGATCTTCCCGGACCGGGGCATGAACCCGCGTCCCCTGCATCGGCAGGCGAATTCTCAACCACTGCGCCACCAGGGAAGCCCCGTACTATTTCTTGATTTATCCACTGTCGACCTTGTCTATCAATTACAGTGTTAAGATTAACGGATATTTAACTCTCTTAGGCTGTCCCCTCCCCATCTCTCCACATCCTCCTAATACCGTTATTTCACTACCTTTGTTAACTCCATAATGGGTAGTTACATGACATAGTAAATGTGTCCTCTGCAAAGCAAGGGGTACTGCCCTGACTATAGTTCCTCTCTTTAGAGTTTTTTTTTTTTTTTGGTCTGGTGCATCTAACTGCGTTTCTAATTTCCTGCCGTCTTTCGGGTATCAGCATACCCTAATGATTTCCAAATGCTTCATAGAATCAGACATTGTATTGAGTCTCCTTTTTCCGGAAGGCCCCCTCCCTTGGCCTTCCCACCAGACCGCACTGCTGCTGACTGGTGCCTCTGCACTGGGCTCTACCGGACCACTGCGCCGCGCTCTCCCGGGTTAACGCTGCTGCCGCTAGCCTCCAGTTCCTTCTTCTGTCTCCTGTTCATAGCCAGTTCTCCTCAAGCACATCTTAAGACGAGGAGCTAGCTACATCTTTACATGTATGAAAATGTCTTCATTTTCTCCTCATATTTGATTAATAGTTTGGCTGAAGGTAGAATTCTAGGTTGCAAATTATTTTCCCTCACAATTTTGAAGACACTGCACCGCTGTCTTCTAGTGTAATTTACCACTGTTGAGAAGTTTGACGCCATTCCGATTCTCATTCCTTTGTAGACGTTCCTTTTCTTTCTGCTCTAGGTGCTTTTAGAATTGTCTTTTATCCCTGGGGCTCTGAAATGTCATAACAATAGACCTTGATGTAAACCACTTTTAGGTTCACTATTTGGGGTACTTAGTGGTGTTTTAAATGGGTCTCTACTTTCCTCCTTCCGCCCTGGAACATTTGCTTGTGTTTGAAAAGTAACTTTCTCACCTCCATTCTCTCTGGGTTCCCTTTCAGAACAACTCTGGATTAAATATTGGGCCTCCTGGATTAGATCCTCTGTATTTCTTATTTTCAGTTTCACTGTCCTTCACTCTCCTTTCCAAGCAATATTCTCCATTTTATCTTCTAACATCTATTTAATTTTCAATTTTGGCACTAATGGTTCTAATTTCCAAGAGCTCATTCTTACTCTCTTAGAGTTCCTTTATTTATGGCCATCTTCCGCTACTTTTTTCAGGCTATCAATTAGAATACTAATCTGGATAACAAATTGTTTTGTGAGGTTTTTTAAGTTTTAGTTTTCAATTCCCTGAGTTATCCCTTTTCCTCAGATTTAGTCTTCTTTTTGGATACATTAGCTCATTTTTTTCCTGCTGGAAATCATCTTCAGATGCCTGGTGACTCTTCCTTGTCTTTTCATGCTTATGTGGCAGTCAAAGGAGAATTGGAAGCTGAGGGTCACTAGTGCAGGGCTTGCTGGTTGGTGGGCTCTGCTCCAGGCTAAACAGGCTGGGTTGCTTGGGCACCCCTAGGTGTCACTGCAAAGGGCCATCCACAGAGGAACCTCTGATCTTTACAGTAGGGGAGACACCTGATTGCTGACATTCTGCAACTGAGGTGGTGGGTGATGGGTGACTGGGTTGACTAGTTTCTGCTCATCTTTGGGGTTAATTCCTTGTCTTTGGTCCCATGCCTTACCCTATACATGACACTTCCAGCTGCCTCTCTGCGGTTCTGAGGGCAAATTGGTTCTCTCTGCTCAATGCACAATTCAGGCTATGTCTTCTCTATTTACCTTCCAGCATCTAAAAATGCATTGAAATCTCTTAGATTTAGTGAGGTCTTAGAAGGGAGAACATATTATTCTCTACCTTTAATCAAAAGGCAGCTTGAGTAATTAATGTTTTAAAAACACATAATAATTGTACAATTCCATTTATATGAAATAGCCAGAATAGACAAATTACAGAGATAGAAAGAAGATTAATGGTTGCCAGGGGCTGGGAGGAGGGCAGAATGGGGAGTGACTGCTCAATGGGTACAGGGCTTCCTTCTGGGGTGATGGAAAGTTCTGGAACTAGATAGTGGTGACAGTTACATAACACTGTGAATACATCTAATACCACTACATTATACCCTTTAAAACTGCTAAAATGGAAATTTTATGCTATGTATTTTATCACAATCAAAAAATATGTAGTAAAAAGTATGTAGTGACCATGAAGAACTTACAAAAGATTTTCACAAAGAGTATATTCAAACTGTGTTCCCATAGAATTCTGGTGTTCTGTGATCAGTGCTAACATGGAAACTGAACAATAAATAGCAGCCCTCCCTGTTCATTTTCTGAAAAAATCAATTCATGAGTAGAATATTCTCAATTTTAAATTTTCTTTCCGCACATTTTCCTTCAACTTCTGACATCTGATGACTCTTAGCTATCCTGAAGCCCAATAAAAGATATTCTCTTGGGTCTTCCCTGGTTAAGACTCTGTGCTCCTAATACAGGGGGCCCGGGTTCAATCCCTGGTCAGGGAACTAGATCCTGCATGCACGCTGCAACTAAAGATCCCGCATGCTGCAACTAAGACCCGGTGCAGCTAAATAAATAAATATGTTTTTTTTTAAAAAAGATATTCTCTTATTTACTGCAAGAAGAGGTATATAGAATTATTTCACATTGTTCCACAAAGAGCACAAGCCATCCCTAAGTTTCCTCTTTTTCATTTGCTTGGGAAATATAATACTCATTTACTTATTTACTTATTTTTCTAATAATATAATTAGAAAAATAAGTAAATAAAATAGCAGCTTTGTATGAAGAGTTACTGTAAAACTATGACCTACTTCATTAGCTGGATCAGAAAATGCAAATAGCATCTTAGCTACTGAGTAGCCTTGGATGTTTGGAAAAAACAGGCTTACAGAGCTGGAAGTGATAGTTCACTGAACAAAGGGGGCCAGATTTCTCTGACCTCATCATCCTAGGTATCCTGGGATGAGGACCCTCTGGCCCTAACGAAAGGCCAACTGTCCTTTCTGGTGCCCCCTCAGACCAGTCTGACCAGTGCTGTCTTTATGTCACCCTCACACTGGCTTAAAACCAGCTACTGTTGACTTGGAGCACTTAGTATGCTAAGAGCTATACATGGACTATTTTTTGAATCCTTACAACGTTATTGTTTCCATTCTACAGATGAGAAAATTGAGGCTTAGGTTGAGTAACTTGCCCAAAGCTCTATAGATAGGAAGTGGCAGAGCCTGAAATCAAACCCAGGCAGCTTGGCTCTAAAGTCTAGTCTTATAGCCATTATGTAATATCTCCCTTTTTGCAAAATTAGAATTCTCCCATTTCGGGCCCTCTGGTCACTTTACAGTTAACAAATGCTTAAAAAAAAAAAAATCTGTAGAGTAGTTGTCAGAAGACTTCAATTTCCCTTGTAATGTCAGATCAGACCAGAGCTGGCAAAAATAAAGAATAAAATTGAAATTATGAAAAAGACTATAGTAATAATAATAATTTTATACTCAGGATCATTTAAAATCAACCTGACCCCGAGGGTATATTATAACTTTAGCTAATACCTAATGGTAAAGCTACCATATTAGCAAAAAGATTATCTATAATTTCTTCAGTGGTGTTTAAAGTTATGGGAGATATGATAAGTATGTTATAAAACTTAATTGAACTTGATAAATATTTAAAAGCTTCCCTTGAGGTTTCTTAGTATATAACTGCAGATTTGAGGGTTCAGGCTCAAATTTTTTTGTGATTGATAGAAGGTAAATTAAAGGAAAGTTTGGAGATCTCAGCTCAACTGGGTTAGGTCCTAGATCCTAAAAAGTAATATAGGGGCTTCCCTGGTGGCGCAGTGCTTGAGAGTCCGCCTGCCGATGCAGGAGACGCGGGTTCGTGCCCCGTTTCGGGAAGATCCCACATGCCGCGGAGCGGCTGGGCCCGTGAGCCATGGCCACTGAGCCTGCGCGTCCGGAGCCTGTGCTCCGCAAATGGGAGAGGCCACGACAGTGAGAGGCCCGCATAACGCAAGAAAAAAATAAATAAATAAATAAAAAGTAATATAGTATCCCCTCTCACCTGATATTGGCCCACTTATGGCACTCTTGGCCTCCCCTTTCAGCTCCAGCAGCCCTGCCCCTTCTGAGTTACACACACACACACACGCGCGCGCGCGCACACACACACACACACACACACATACACACTCACTCAAACACATGTACCAGGCAGTTATATAGCTCCTGTTCTCCAAACATATTTTTCCCTAAACTTGAAACTCCACCCCTTTCTTCACCCCTGACATGTATGTTTATTTCAAGACTAGCCATGCTTCCAAACTCCTTTAATAAGGGAATTAGAAGTATGCTCATCAAAATCCACCTAAGATGGTACAAAAAGAAAATACAGACTAATCAGTTTATGGATGATGAGACACAAATCCTAAATAAAATATTTGCAAATAGAATTTAGTAATTCTTTAAGTGAACAACCCATGAAAAAGAATTCATTCATGAATGCAAAGAGGGTTCAATATTAGAAAATCTTTCCATATGATTCCTTATATTAATAGGTCAAATGAGGGAAAATAGAGTGATCATCTGGATAGATATAAAAGAAGGCATTTGGTAAAATTCAATATGAATTACAACAAAAAATTCTTAGTAAAATATAAACAGAAGCTTTAACTTGATTAATTTTCAGATATATTTGCATGTACATATATGCAAACATGTACATATACATGCATGCTGATATAAATGTGCGTACATAAACACATACTTCCAAAGCCAGAATTATGCTTAATATCAGAGCACTAGAAGCTTCCCATTGGAAAAGATACTGTATCACTATCTTTAGGTTCTATGACTGTATTATAGAAAACCCAAGAGAATCACCTGAGAAGTATATGAAACAGCAGGAGAATTTAGTAACATAAATGGCTGCAAAGTTAATATTCAAAAGTAGTTTGGGACTTCCCTGGTGGCGCAGTGGTTAAGAATCCTCCTGCCATTGCAGGGGACAAGGGTTCGAGCCCTAGTGCGGGAAGATCCCACATGTCGCGGAGCAACTAAGCCTGTGCACTGCAGCTACTGAGCCTGCGCACCTAGAGCCCGCAACAAGAGAAGCCACCGCAATGAGAAGCCCGTGCAGTGCAAGGAAGAGTAGCCCCTGCTCGCAGCAACTAGGGAAAGCCCGCGCACAGCAACAAAGACCCAATGCAGCCAAAAATAAATCAATAAAATAAAATATATTTTTTTAAAAGTAGTTTGTATTCAAATAATAACCAGTTAGAAAATATATTAAAATGAAAATACTCCATTTAATATCACACCCCAAATTATCCTTCTACTACCATTCCCCACAAAAGGATTAAACTTTGAAATAAATGTAAAAGGCCAAGAAGGGGAAAAATCTCTATTTACGTCTGAAGAAAAACAACACAAAATATTTTAATAAATAGAAAGGAATGCCTTCCTGTCGAATGGGAAGATTAATGAATGAAGTTAATTATTCCTAAGTGGATCTTTACATTCTGTGTTATCTCAATCAAAATACTTGCAGCATTTTTTATTCAGCAAAATCATATTTAAGTTTATATAAAATTAAATAAGTAAAAATGGCCAGAAAGTCTCTGAAAGTCTCTGAGTAATAAGAGGGGACAAACTCAACCACATATTAAAATATATAATCAAGCTACAGTAATTTAAACTCACATAGGATTAGATAGAAGATTTAATGGAACAGAGGAAAGAACTGAAAAAAAAAACAAAACCCTAATACATGTGGGAATTTTGTACATGGTAAAAGTAGCATTTCAAATCAGCAAGAAAAAAGATGGATTATTCAATAACCAGTGTTGGGACAACTGGCTAGCCATTTGGGAAAAAATAAAAACAGATCTCTATTTCACTCCTTACATTAACTTGGATTCCAGATGGAGCAAAGATTTAAACGTCAAAAAGATAAAACCATAAAAGCACTAGAAGGAAATTTTTTCTAAGAGGGAAGACCTTTCTAAGCATGGCACAAAACCCATAAACCATAATGGGAAAGATTAGTAAAGTTGGCTATATACATTTTCAGGTCTGTAAATTTAGCAATAGCTAATAAAATTAAAAATGAACATACACTTTGAGCTAGCAGTTACATTTCTAGGAATTTATCCTCTAACTATACTAAAAAATGTGGGGGAAAAAAAGCAAAGAAGAATAAAGAAAGAGAACCACATGTGTAAGGATGTTCATTGCGAGATTATTTACAATAGCAAAAAAACCTGTGCAACAACCTAAACATTCATCAATAGGGGACTAGTTAAGCAAAATATAATACAAGCATAGGATGAACCACAGCAGCCATTAAAAGGAACATGGTAAGTCTATAAGTGCTATGACAGAAACCTTTACAAAATGCCATTAATTGAAAAGAAGCAAGCTGCAAATCACAAAAGGGGTCATTGTATCTACTCTTTATAACATGAGCATTTGTAATTTCCAAAACCTTATATCCACCGTCCATTAATTATATCTCCTTTCTCCCCAGATCACAGCCCCTTTCTCTACCAGCTTTTTCCCCGCAGCAGGAGAATGTGCTCCAGAGCAGTGTTCCCCAGCACTTTTGACTGGATGGCACAGAGAGATGACGGTGTGTGTATGGTACACTGAGGGAAGTAGATGAGGTTGCTCTGTCATCAGCACCCTGTGACGGGGATGCACCAGGGTCCCAGGCTGGGGAGGACACGCGGCGGCCATCATCTCTGCACACCTGTAGCCTGTTCCCATTGCTATACTGTGGGGAGCATTTCCTGGCAGTAGGAGCTTTCGGTTGCAGAGAGAGGGGTTGACCTGGAAAGGAGAAAGAGCGATCTTGTCCTGGCACATTCTCAAATGGGGAGACAGGGCAGCAGTCAAAGAAGGAGCTGAAGAGTGTGATCTGAGGGCTGCTGCTTGGCTAGGCAGGTTCTGATCCGCGGGAGGAGATGCCACAGCATCCCCTTCCAGAGAGTGCAGACAGAAGGTGAGCAACCTCTGCCAGTGTGGACCACTGGACAGACTGAGGTGGGCTTCGCGGCTGTGCCACCTTCTAGCTGCGTGACCTTGAACAAGTTACTTCACATCTCTGGGCAAAGTGACCTCAACCTGTAAAATCAGGCTAGTAGCTATCTTGCGGGATTTGAGAGGAGGACACAAAAGTGTGCGTTCAAACATGGCATCCCCTTTTATTTGTATACCAATCCTGCCCTCCAGACAACCCTTACAAGTAGGTATATCAATTCTCATGGGTGCTAAGAAGGTTCCTCAATCCCTGCAAATCTCTCCACATGGCCACATGATCACTGACGCCTAAAACTTCCTTAAT
Organism: Lipotes vexillifer; assembly: GCF_000442215.2. Classification (NCBI taxonomy): domain Eukaryota; kingdom Metazoa; phylum Chordata; class Mammalia; order Artiodactyla; family Lipotidae; genus Lipotes; species Lipotes vexillifer. The sequence continues at coordinate 43,199 of NW_006785406.1, read as the reverse complement.
CCACAGAAAATTCTTCTCTCTCTCCACACCTACGCTCTCCCCCTCTCCCCTTCCCTGTGCCTCCCCTCCTGGTCCTTCTAGTTACAGGGATAGAGTATAATATGCAAATGTCCAGGGGGAGGAGCAACACATAGAACCCCATTCCCCTAAACACAAGCAGTCATCACACAACACAACAAAGGATGATTTTGCATTGTTTTCTGGTTTTGCTGGAGCAAAATATGCCTAATGGGACATCAGGTTGAATCTACAGCCCAGAAGGCAATAGCTGCGTTTAGTATAGAGAAATTCAAACCAAGGCACGAGGAGCTAAACAGCTCAGGTACTGGAGGAAAGGTAAGTCTCAGGACCTAGAATCCAACATAGTTTATTCTCACTCCTGTGAGTCAGGTGGCTCTCCAGGGCCACTGTCCTGCATGCAGTGACCCAGCCACCCAGACTGCTTCCATCGGAGGCTCGGCCATCTCAATGCAAGGCCTCCACACTGGCCAGGAAGGGAGAAGAGAGCTTGGAAAGACAGGTGGGGCTCTTCACTGTCTCAGCCCGGAAATGACCTGTGTCACTTCTCCTAACAGACCATTGACCAGAACCAGACACGGTGTAGTTAACTGTTTGTGGATCGGGGAGACGGAAATGCCTGGATTTGCTGAAAGGAAAGGAGAACCAGACTGACTACAGTACTGGTGGTCCTGATGAGGGACTTGTTGACTTTCCAATTGCAACAGAGGCCAGCTCTTTTGAATCTCAGTGGATCCAGGAGTGTGGACAGGGCTAGGCTTTGGCCTGAGGGGCACCCATGGGGGCAACGTCCTTCAGCAGATCTTTACTTAGTGCCCACTCTGTCCCAGGCTCCTCGATAGGCCGACAGATGTGAAGGAACACAGCCCTGCTTTGGGGGAGCTCACACTCCAGAAGCAACATCGAGTCTAAGCCCAAGGTCTTAGTTTATCATTTCAGCAGCAAAACGTGTTTCTAATCAATCCCAGGTTCTTGCAGCTGCCATTGTGATCTGAGGAAGCTTACCTCGAACCAGGACACTGGGCTGCGTTTACCACAGCAAACCCCAACAACAATTGCTGAGTACCAGGCTCAAAAGCACAAGCCCATTTACTTCTAAAGCCGAAGTGGTGCCGCCCTGAGCTCAGCTACAGCAGCAGCCAGACGAGAACGAAATTTCATCAGTGGGAAAAGCCAGTTAGAGCAGCCATTCAGCATCACGCAGATCTCATGACTGAACTGGCTGAAATTCTCATCTATGTTTGCCAGTGGTTCTGAGTGTGGTCCCCAGAACGGTGGCAGCAGCAGCATCACCTGGGAACTGGTGAGAAATGCAGATTCTCAGGCCCCCCCCAGGCCCATGGAATTTAGAAACTAAGGGATGAGACCCAACCATGTGTGCTTTAACAAGCTCTCAAGGTGATTCTGGTGCATGTTTAAGTCAGAGACCCAGTGGTACATGAAATTGAGAAACCACCCAAAACCAGGCTTGAGGCTGGAAGTCAGCTTTCCATGTCTGCTTAGAAGAGCCCATCATTGCAGCCTCGGGAGGGTGGAGGACGGGTTGTTCGAGTTATTGGTCCTTGAGGTTTTATCCCCTTTGCTTCATTTGAGGAGATTTCCAAGACAGCATATCCTGGTAGGTTGCATTCCTGGATGCAGATTAGGATAATGTGAGAGCCCTTTGAACACACCTGTGCCCAGGCCCAACCTCAGAGGTTCTGAGAGCCTGGGCTGGGGCCCAGGCATGCACAATTTGTTCAAAGCTTCCCAAGTGATTTTAATGTGCAGCCACCTTGAGGACCATTGGTTTAAACTGGAGTGAGGTTGAGAAGTGGGGGTGATAAGTCCCCTGGCATATCACTCCCTGGGTATTGGTTCTTAAGATTTTGAGTAGATAGACTTACTTGGGAACTATGCTTTTGGGCAGAAATATGGAACCTGTTTAATTCCCATGAAAGACTCTCTACATACCTTTCCAAACATCCATAGTAGAGCCTCACACTAAAGACTGTAGATAACCTGATCCTCCCTCCTCTTGCCCCAGCTTTCCACCCCTACCATAAAACCCAACATACATTACTGCTTTGCATGGGGCTAGCATTCAGGCGTTCTCCTATCTGGGTAGGACAAATTTCTTGAAGATGCGAAGAAACATCAAATTAATATTAATATCAAATCAAGCCCCCTCAATAAGAATCACTCTGGTGTGACAGGTTCCATCACCAGCCCATGCCATCTCCCAATTCAACGTATTAATTCTGCACTGACCTTCCTAACCCTATCTGTGCAATCGGCCAGGTACCATGAATAATAAAACAGACATAGAACCAGCAGAGAGTAGCATAGCATCCCTTCCTTCACCTGGGACTAGGGTTCGGACAAAACTTTGCTGTGGTCTGTCCCTCCCCAGCAAGTTTGGTGCATTTCAGGTTTTCTACTGGGTCAGAAGCAGATGCCACTTACATCATCACTGGATATTTTCTTGTCCTTCACCAAAAAAAAAAAAAAATCAGACCAAACCCCTCGAAGGCAGTGAGCACTCCACTTGATAATGAAGACATTGCCTAATGCTTTCCCCATCAGTCAATTGCCTGAGTATCTATGACAAAATTTTCAACAACCTAACCTCACTCTTGCTTTCTCTGTTACCCCATTGAAGACTTAGGGATTCCTTAGAGAGTACAGCTTGAGAAAACCAGGCTTTTCCCTTGCCTCTCCTAGGGGAAATAACAATCCCCCCTCAAATCTTCCTGTGTGATGGGGCAAGTTTTCTAACTGCTCTGCATGTCAGTTTTCTCATCTGTAAAATGGGGATAGTATTAGGAGCCCAACTCAGTTTGACATATAAGGTGTTGTTCAATAAATAACTGTTGGATGAAAGAAAGAACTAAGAATAAGGGATAAACAATGCCAGCTATAAGCCAGAGTCTTGCACAGCAGGGGGTTGGGTAGAGGGGAGACAGTTCACCCAAACTTCCAGGCCAGGATGCCCGATGGCGGAGTCCCCCTGGTGCCCAGGAAGCAGGCAGCTTTCTTGGTTCTCCTCCCCCAGGTTGGGCACAAGGTACGGCCTCAGACCACAGCTGCCCCGGGCCTCCTGAGCTCTCTCACTCGTGGTGGATACTCACTCCATTCCAGGCCTCCTTCTCCCTCAAGCCTCTCCTCTCTCTTGGGAATACCTGGGTCCTCCCTTGCCTTTCACTCTGGGGAGAGTTTTTGGATCCACATCTCTTGAGAGCTCTTAGTAGATATATTTGGTTTTGAGAAAGACATTGAAGTTAACATTATGTCTTTAGGAGCCTCTTAGTTGTCAAATGAAATTAACTATCATAATAATAACAGCTAGATTTAACTATTCTATGAGCTCTATGTTGGATTAACTCTTTTATTCCTCACACCAACTACATGAGGCAGAAAGTATTACCACCATTGTACAGATGAGGAAACTGAGGCACTGAGATGTTACATAACTTGCTCAAGGTTAAACAACTAATAAATCATGGGGCTGGGTTACAAATCCAGGCAATTTGTGATTTTAACCACTATGCTATAGTCGCCTCTTAATGTGCTCCTGCATCTTCTCTGTCCCTTCATAATTTGAACCTTTCATGATGGCAAGGCAACCTATCAACATATCCAAATCAGTTGGGAGCAGTGATTGGTGAATCTAAAATGGAATGGGGAGGTTGGAAATGCTCAAATTCCACACCTTGCTATTTTTCAGACTCTCTGAAAACTGGTTTCTGGGAACATGTTTCATAGTGGAAAGACCACAGACTTTGGATTCGGAGAGATCAAGATGTGTTGTCTCTGTTATGAGCTCTGTTTACTATGTCCTAGGGCAGATCATTTAAGCTGTCTAGCCTCAGTTTCCTCATCTTTAAAATGGGAGGTAATAGTATCTCAGCTGTCCGTCCAACAATTGGCCTTTTAGCTCTTCTCTAACTGTCAAAGCAGGAAACCTAAAAATGGCATTTTTTCAGCCTCTGATGCCAGCTGGATGCAGGTTATTCTCTGCCAATGAGGGACACTGGAGGGAGAGTAAAAGCAGCAGCAAAAGAGAGTCACTTTTCTGCTTCTGACTCTGGAAGTGGGAGCAGCAGGACAGCATCAATTGCTACGGAGGTCCCAGAGAGTACTTAGGGGTCATTGCAATAAAGGGAATGATTTCTATAACAGCAGGATGGGGTGATGGTGGGAATGAAGACTACAAGACTATGGGTGGGATGCGTGTGTCTGACCTTCCTGGAGACATTACAGAAAGAACATGACAAGCTTAGGGCTTTAGTCTCTCAGCTCAAGGTCTGGTCACAGAACTAGAGAGCTTCTGTGATGATACTGAAGGATTTTTTATCTCTTTAGCCACAGGTCTGATATCATCCCCAAATTCTATCCCACAGTTTGGAGAATTAAAATGTAATTTGAATACATGAACTCATCGATCTTTTATGTGAGAGTTTGAGGATTCATTTAGAAGGAGCAGGTGGGACCCTGAGAATTGGAATGGGGCCATTCGGATGGACTCATGCAAATTTGAGAAACTCCTGATCCCCCAGGTCTTCTTGCAAGTCCCTCTCCCTCCAGCTGAGAAGACTAGTCTTCTCTTGCAAGAAGACCTTGTTAATAACCTCACCCAAGGCAGCTGCCTTACAAAAGGATGCAGATTCTTCTCAAGATTTAGTTTCTCCACCTTTTATGGCCTCCAGAGTCAGATCCAGTATCACACTCTTAGTATCAGATTGCAGCAATTCTAGGGACAAAAATCTTAAAGTCTGACCTTAAGGGATACTTTGTACACCTAAATAATTGCAAGATTTTTTTCATTTATATTGGCAAAACCCTAAGTAATATACATGGAAATGGATTGTAAGGCTGTTAGACCAAGGAAGATGAACAAAATATTGAACTGGTCCAGTTGAGATGTATACCAGAGATGCATATTGGACTTCATATATCTCCTTTTAGGAAGAGGGTAAAAGTATATTGGTTTGTATAAAGCATGGTTGCATTGTATTAAGTTGAAGCATGAGTTTTTTTTAATATTGTTGGTGAAAGTTTAAAAGAGCAGCAAAGTATATACAGATGCTTAGTAGCCAAAGGGGTGGACAGTTCCAGATATTTATCTTTGGCTCTCAACCCCACACTTGTTCTTTTATACTCTTCTGTATACTGCTGGGATTAGAAGCTTGAAAACTACATTTCCCAAACTCCCTTGCCTGCTGACTTCTGTTAAAGTCTGCCAAAGATTGGAAGTCAGATGGAAGAGAGAAGCTATTCTTCTGCTTCTGGATCTAGCAATGACCACATTGGGACTGTAGCCTCCTGCAAGTGACTACAGTTTCCTGAAATAGTGGTGAGCACTACAACAACAGGTTTTAGCAGTAGCAGCAACAGCAGGTAACTACCAGTCCCTAGAATAGTGACAGTGGTTACTATAGCTGAGGCAGTTGCTGTAGCAACGGTGCAGGGAGGGGCATCCAAGCTTTGTGCTCAGCAGTAATAACACTGGCTCTACCCATCACGCAGGTGCAGCAGCAGAGCTCTTTCAGTCTCAGTAGTGAGCTCACACCGATGGGCTCTGAGAAGCATCACCTTCCCCTTTTGTTCCTTCAGACCTTACAACTTTTGAAAACCATTTTCTGTATTAAATTCCCTCTGTCTGAAATACCTAGGTGGATTTCTGCTTTTCTGACTGTACACTGACTGACACAAAGAGAAATAGTTTCTCCTTCCTCATATGGTTTCTGTGAGTATTAAAGAAGATAAACATAAAAAGTGCTCAGTATAGCATCTAACACAAAGAGGGCGTTTAAAACATGACTGTACAGCTTCATATTCATTTGTTCAAACAACAGTTGTTAAGCATCAACTTTGTGCTTGGAGATTTTGCTATTTTAAGTCCAGCTGGACACAGAGAAAAGAGAAGAAAGACATGCTCAGGGAATCTTTAAGATAAAGATGGGAAATGCCAGTTATTAAGCTCTTATATCTTAGCTCCAAACCCACGCGTCAATATGCTGTTCTGTGACGCTGGCACTGGAACTCTGGAAACCACAACTTTTCTTTGCCATAAATGAATGATTTCTGTTAGATTTTATGCATAGGAACTCCAGAGAGAGGCTAGAAAGCAGGAGGGAGAAGGGACTGGTTCCTTCCTGCTTGCTTGTTCACTCCTATCAGGATGCCCCGGCAATGGGTCTTCACTCCAGGAGTAACAGTTTCCAGTCTCCAGCTTCTCCTAGCACTCCCAGAAATAGTCTCCCTGCATCCCTGCATAGTATTGGCACTATCTAGGCAGTGCCCTCTCCTGAGAAGAAAGAGTCCCAGCTCCATGGGGCTCCTCCAAGCTTCTAGTTTCCCAAACCACTTCGACCTCTACCACTTTGTTTTCCTAGCCTTTGGGCTATGTGGCTTCTTACTGCAGTGTTCCCTTGTTTGCCTTCTGAATCTTCCAATAACTGTTTCATCAATTCCCTGTATTAAGTCCCCTCTGTTAAAATAAATAAGCTTCCCAAAAAGAGGGGATATATGTATATGTATAGCTGATTCACTTTGCTGTACAGTGTAAATTAACACAATATTGTAAAGCAACTGTACTCCAATAAACAAATAAACAAATAAATAAATAATGCGGTTTTGTTTTTCTAAATGGACCCTCATTGACACGAGGGATGAGGAATGTCTAGATGGAGAGTTGAGGAGTAAATATTGAACCAGGACGATGCCGTGCCAATAATTAGGGCTCTCCACAGCTGTTGGAGAAGTCAGGTCTAAACTCTTTGTTTCTAAATGTGTGTGTTGGTGATTTAAGTGGAAGACTGAGCTGATTATGGAAGCTAAGGAACTAATAAATGAAAAGCTAAAAACTTCATTTCAAACTAGAATCATGTTCCTTTCAAGTAATATTAACATAATTTTTGCATAATTTGCATTATAATTATCATGCTTTTGATAATAATAAACGCATTATCTTGAGCAATACCGTATCAGATTTACACAACCACTCCAAAACTTAGGGCTTAAAACAACAACTATTTATTTCACTCATGACTCTGTGGGTGGACAATTTGTGCTGGGCTCAGTTGTATGGGTCTGCTGGACTCACTCATGTGTTTGCAGTTGGCTGCCAGTCAAACAGTATGTAAAGAACTCCAGAATCCAGGAGAGAAAGAGACTCACAACACCTTTCCATGAAGTGTAGTTCTCCAAATGGGGCAAACAGAATCCACTGAAGATGACTGAACTCTACACCACAGAGGGGAAGGCAACGAGAGGAAAGATGTCCAGAAGAAATTGAGGACGAAAACTTCCTCAAGCCTTTCTAGAACACTTTTCTCTCCATCCTCAATTCCTTATTCTGGGGTTCTTCATAGCCTTCTATGGAAGCTTCTTTTTTGTCTTTCTGTGTGCACTGCTTGGTGACTTTCCCCCTCGACATCTCTTCCCCCCCATGTTTACAGTCCTTCTCTTAAATCTTTCTTTAACCCCTACTCTGATCCTAAGGAATATCTCTTCCCTTTTCCCTCCTCCCCTGCTTCCCTCTCCCCTGGGTCCTCCTCCAAGTTCCTGTTCCCTGTGCTATTTGTTATCAAAAAGACCCTGCATTGCTTTGAAAAGAAACAGTGGTGCTTATCTGTGGTGCATTTGCATGAAGGAAAGGAAAGAAAAACTAGACAAAAAAGAACCTGTTTTACCAACTTCTCATACTCCTGGAAATCCCTAGAAATTTGCCCAAGCCTACGTCTTTACTGAGGCTCAGGGAAAACTGCTTTATGTTGTCGTTGCTGTCATTTTCGTTTTTCCCCTGTTAATTTTGTTGCAGGTAAAGCAACAGTAAAGTTCTGTACAGTGTTTTGCTGCGAATGCTCAGTATTTTAAAGCCATGATGGGTTAGAAAAGCTTTGTGGATTCTAACAACATTTCTAATACACTTTCTACATGAGAATATTTGTTGATTTCCAAACTGATTTACAAAACTTTTCTTGGAAAACAACTAGTTATAAGTTGGGGACATCCTAGTCTTACACTAGATTCCTGAAAAACAGAGTCTGAGATAAGAATTCATGCTAAAGTTGTTACCCGAAGGGGGACGCTTCTAAGGCCCTGAGAGTGGGCTCTTGTCTAACACTTGGAAATGGATTGTCCAAGGAGATACGTGTACTGACAAAGCAAAAGACTTTATTGGAAAGGGACGCTCAAGCAGAGAAACATCAAGGTAGGGAGCCCAGGAGCACTGCTCTGCCATGTGGCTCTCAGTCTCAGGTTTTCTGGTAATGGGGTTAGCTTTCCGGGTTGTCTCTGGCCAATCATCTTGCTTGTGCCCATATTTGGTCTGACTCAGGGTCCTTCTTGGTGGTAGGTGCATCTCTCAGCCGAGATGGATTCCAGCGTGAGTGTTTCTGGGAGGTTGGCAGGACATATTATGGGCTGGCATCTCCTCCCTCCATTTGGCCCCTCCCGAATTCTCCCGGTTAGTTTTGGCGACAGCACCAGGTTCCTTATCAGGACCTCTTATTGTGAGACAACTCATGCAAGCAGTTATGTTGAGTTTCAGTCAACAGTTCCCTAACAAAGTGATTCATTAGGATATGTTGTCAGGAGAAACCAGGAAGGGAACGGGGAAAGTGAACCGAGAAAAAGATGGAGGGGAAGCAAGGGTGTCACCCTTCAGTCAAGGGCTACTCTCAAGAGGGCGAACATCCTCAGGCATGTTGGGTTCTCTGTGGCCTCAGCCAAAACGGGTTTTAAGTAGCCTGAGGAAAGCCCTCTTACAAACAGGTACAAGTTCTAGCTGTTGAGGATGAAAGAATCCAAAGAACTATCATGCAGGAGAATGGTGAAGGACTTGAGGGGATATTAGTGGAGTACTGACCATGTATGCTACCTTCCTGCATTATGTACTTTCGTTAGTGTTTCATAGGTGTCTGCCCTTGTTTTCTAAAAGAATGAATGAATTTGCCTTCGTGGATATAATCCTTGTAAATAAATAAGATTATCTTTTCTCCTTGATCTCCAACGTGTTCTTTAATTTTAAAATTTCTTTCTCTTCTGTTTCCCTTCTTTTCCTCCTTACATTTTTATAAAAAATGAAATAATAGTTAACATTTATAGAGTGCTTAATATGGCCAGGTACTCGTTTGTTTTTGTTTATGGGGTGCTTGGTAAAATCCAGGTATTTTATTTAATCCTCATAAGCATCCCCCTGAGATTAGTAGTATTGTTATCCCCACTTTAAATTGGGGGGTGGTACACAGATTAAATCACAAGCTAATAAGTGAATGTGGATCTATCTGCCTTTTCGCCCTCTCCCCTCTGTTTCTCATCCTCTCTTTTCTACACACACACACACACACACACACACACACACACACACACACACGGTTATTTTCATACCCATTCATTTTAATGGGATTCATTTGCAGATATCAAGTCCCAGAGAGTTTATCAAGGAGGGAGTAAGTAAGCCTCCTTGGTTAAAATAACGCTGTGCAGTAGGACAGAAAATAAGCTGTCACGGCAAACTAACCATCTTTACTTTCACAACATACAAAGGAGCCACCTAAGTGTAGACTTGAGCCTGCCAGAAGTTGCCAGAAGCTTTAACAGGAGTCAGGTGTCAGTGAATTTCACCCACTGCTCACCTGAACCCCGGGGAGGCCCAAAACATGGGGCGAGGAAGCCAGGCATCCTCCCTCTGGTCATTCCCCAGGCTCCTCTCTATGGTCCAGTCAACTTAGATATTTGTCCAGAAAGTGAAGATGTTTAGTTTGCCATGACATCTTATTTTCTGTTTCACTGCACAATGCTATTTTCACCAGGGCATCCAAGCTCTCCAATAAACATTGAGAACATTTGAGCCAGCTTGACAGTGAAAAGACTCAGTGCACTCCGAGTTTTATATATTTATTTATTTCACTTTATTCCATGTTTAGTATGACTGAGTAACCAGTTCAATAAAAAAAAAAAAAGGTGGGGTGGGAAACCAGTGTGGATTGTATAATAAAGCAGCCCTGGTTACTGCAGACTGTATCCCAGCAGTTCCAATATTCCTTTCAAAGTACAGATTCTTAACACAGGTAGACTAAGCATGATGGGCAGCTGATATTTCATCCCAATTCACATTATGGCTCTGAATAAGGACAAGCAAGGGTGCCCCTCTTCAAACAGTCAGAAGGCGCATGCCTCCAAGTATTGCCTTAACCAGGCAACACAGAAGCAACAGGAAAATATCCTCAGTAAGGGCTCGATCCTCACTGGCACAGGAGCAAAGACAAAAAAAATCTGCAACCAGCCTCCTCCTGTCTCAGGTGTGACCACAGGAGCTATAGCAATATCTCCAGGAGGGTGCCAAGAGTCAAAGCGAGCCCACTTCACCATCTGCCACAGGTGGTCCCCTTCGGTATCTCCCACTTTCCCTTCCCGTCTTCAGAGAGCTTCTTTTGCATTTCCTATTTCATCCAGGAGAGACTGGATTTGAATTCTGTTTATCTCCTTGTCTTGCAGTCTGGGGACTGGGTAAAATCAAATTAAAAACCTGAGAATTGGCAGGGGCTTGCAAGGTCATTGAGCATAATTCCCATTCAATGCAAAAATTCTTCTCTTGAATACAAAAGATGATAGTGGTCTCACTGCCTTACATTTCAGCCTATGAAATTGTTGAACAGTACTTTCCTATGTAAAGTTTCTAGCCACGTGATTTTATTTGAATTATCTTTGTCTCAAATATGTCTTCTTACAGTTTTACCCACTTAACACCTGTGGTACAGTCTGATAATATTACCAGTTCCAAAATGACATGACCATTTTCTTCTGAGGTTTTCAGCACTCCAGTTATGGGCTGAGTTGTGTCCCCTCAAAATTCATATGTTGAAGTCCTAACCCTCAGTACCTCAGAATGTGACTGTCTTTGGAGATAAGGCCTTTAAAGAGGTGATTAAATTAAAATGAGGTGATTAGGGTGGGCCCTAATCCAATCTGACTGGTGTCCTTATAAGAAGAGGAAATTTGGACACACAAAGAAGACCCCAGAAGTACACGTGCACAGAGAAAAGACTATATGAGGACACAGTGAGAAGGCCTCCATGTGAGCCAAGGAGAGAGGCCTCAGAGGAAACAAAACCTGCGGACACTTTGATCTTGGACTTCTAGCCTCCAGAACTGTGAGAAAATGAACTTCCATTGTTTAAGCCATCCAGTCTGCGGTACTTAGTTATGGTAGTCATAGCAAACTAATGCAACTTCTATGTCAGAATTGAATCTAGACAAAAAGTTCTTCTTGTTGCTTTCTTTATTCTCAGAGATGAGATCATTAAAACAACTAAAAATTTGTCTCTCTATACTTCCAATACAGTAAGACTTCCATTATGAATGCTATTTCTAATAGATGTACATAGAGTTGAAGTCTCTGTCTACTCGTTCATTCAACCATTCATTCATTCATTTGACAAATGGATTATTTATTCAGCACCTGCCATAGACCAGACCCTGCACTGAAACCTCAAAAATGAATTTTACCAGCCCTTTTCCCTAAATTCACACATGATTACACAGCAGCACTACATTTTAATAAATGCCAATGTGGAAGTGTGTGTAGGTAAGAGATAGCATAGGGGCAAGTAACTCTTCCAGGGTAGGAAGGGAGAGCAGAGAAGTAACGAATGTACTAAATAATCCAAGTACAGAAGAATGACTAAGAGTTGGCCAGCTTTCAAGAGGGGGAAGAGCTCTCAGATGTGTGTGGTGGAAAATAAACTTGGAAAAATCAGGCAGGGCCAGATCATAGGGGCTCCTACGAGCCCTGCTCAGGGGCTGAGTTTTATTCCCCAGGTAACAGAGCCTCAGAAGGATTCTCAGGAGGGGAGTGATTTCTTTACATTGACATATCACCAGGTCACATGATCTTCCAGCATCTCATTCATCATCCATCAGCATGGGTAGCCTGAGGAAAACTCCCAAAATCATACTGCTTCTATTTTCCCTCTTTCAAAAATCATTTCACAGTCATTGTAAAAAAATTCAGGCATTACAGTAATTTACAGAGATAAATATGAAAGAGGTTTTTTGCCCTCTCTCATGACTCATTCTCTTTCAGAGCCAATTTTATGCCCCTTTGTATCTTTATTATAGACACAGATACATATCTATACACAATTTTTGAATACCTGAGTGAAGTCATACCACATGACCTGCTTTTTTATACAACAGTATTCTTGGAGACTTTTCCATACCAATTCATATAGACATCCCTCATTTTTGTCAACAGTATAATATTCCATACTATAGCTATACCACAATTAATTTAACCATGCCTTATAGATAAACATTTAAGTCGTTGCCAATATTTTTCTATTAGAAACCGTAAAACAATGACTATTTTTGTGCAATTTTTATCTCTACTTTGCAGATGAGGGAACCGAAGTTTAGACAGTTTAAGTAAACCACCTAAGTCACATAGACAGGATGTTGTAAACATGGTGGGAACCTAGATCTGACTATTCCCAAGTCCAAAATCTTCATCCTTGCACTGTACTAGCTCCATGTGTAAACATCTTGAATTGTAGGTTTATAGTTTTTATCAGATTTGGAAACTTTTTTTATTCTTTATTTCTTCAACTATTTTTATGGCCTCCCCAATCCTTTTTTCTTTTCTGGGACTCTAATTCCACATTTACCAGGCCACTTGACTTTGACCCACAACTCAATAAGCTGTTCTTTTTCTTCAATCTTTTCTCTCTATTTCATTTTGAATACTTTCTATCACTATGTCTTCAAGTTCACAGTTCATTGTGAGATCCCTTCTGGGTTTCTTTATCTTTCTACTGCCTTTTTTTTTCTGGTCCCTCCACGTGGCCTGCAGGATCTTGGTTCCCCTAACCCCACACTTCCCCCCGGCTGCCCCAGCCTTGATATAACACTGGTCACTCTAATCAATGCAAGCAAAGCCATAGAAATGACTTCAGATTCCTATTACCAATCAAACTTAGGCCCAAATATTCCTGATCCTCCATTAGCGATGCACTCCCTAATCTCACACGCAGCTCAAACCTGCCTGGGCCAGCAACCAATCAGGCCATCAAGGAACACAACTCTTCAATACATGGTAACCATTATGATTCAGGATAAGAATCACTTGGGGCTCTGACACAACGTCGCGGTCCTCAGCCCTGACTGCACAGCAGCATCCCCTGGAGATGCTTTAAGAAATCCAGCCCCCAGCCCAGACCAGCTACAGCAGAGTGTCTGGGGTAGGGCCCAGGCATCAGATTTTATTGAGTTCCTTGAGTGATTCCAGCATGCAGCCAGGGTTCAGAAACTGACACAGAACTTTTGAAGCCCTCCCTTGGAAAATCTGATTCAGGCAGTCTGGGGTAGGACCTGGGAACTTGTCTTTGGGTTTTTTTTTTTCTTTTTTTCTTTTTACTTTTTATTTTATATTGGAGTATAGTTGATTAACAATATTGTGTTAGTTTCAGGTGTACAGCAAAATGATTCGGTTACACATACACATGCTTCTATTATTTTTCATATTCTTTTCCCACTTAGGTTGTTACATAATATCGAGCAGAGTTCCCTGTGCTGTACAGTAGGTCCTTGTTGATTATACATTTTAAACATAGCAGAGCGTACATGTTAATCTCCAAATCCCTAACTATCCCTCCCCCTGACCCTTCCACCCTGGTGACCATAAGTTCGTCCTCTAAGTCTGTGAATCTGTTGGAACTTGTCTTTTTAAAAAGCCACTGAGGAAATTCTTTTTTTCATCCAGCAAGTTTGGGGACATTGCTTTAAAGGAGAAGATATGAAGCCCTTGTGTATCACAGCCCCTGAGTGACCCCATTTGTAGTTCTGTGCTCTCATTCATGAGTAACTGTATCTTTTTAAAGTCTTTTTATTTATGTATTTATGTATGTATGTATGTATGTATGTATTTATTTATTTATTTATTTATTTTTTGCGATACGCGGGTCTCACTGTTGTGGCCTCTCCCGTTGCGGAGCACAGGCTACGGACGCGCAGGCTCAGCGGCCATGGCTCACGGGCCCAGCCGCTCCGCGGCATGTGGGATCCTCCCGGACCGGAGCACGAACCCACGTTCCCTGCATCAGGCAGGCGGACTCTCAACCACTGCGCCACCAGGGAAGCCTTAAAAGTCTTTTTAAAAACAAAAGTCATAGACTTTTGAATTTGCTATATTAGACTTAAAAGAAACTTGGTTATCTGGATATGTTTTATCTACCTGGTCACTGTAACAACCAAAGTCACTCACCCACATTTCCAAACAACCCCTGGGGGAAAATGTACTTTCGTCGCTGAGAATCGCTTGGCTGTTGTTTACAGTCCAGCTACAAAATCTCTACCAAGCAGATACCTACTTTAGAGACAAAAAGCTCACCATTTCCATAGGTCATTAGATTCTTGGACAGTTCTGGATAATAGAAAGCTGCAAGATCTAATTTTTCCTCTTTATAGAAGATGGGAGAAACTGTGATCAACATACAGTCTCCCAGCAGCCCTGCCCTTCTTGGTTGTCCCTTGGTTGTCAGCACTGGCTTAGTCTGCTAGGGCTGCCCTAACAAAATACTACAGACTGAGTGGCTTAAACAACAGAAATTTATTTGCCCACCGTTCTGGAGGCTGGAAGTCCAAGATTAAGGTGTTGGCAGGTTTGGTTTCTCCTGGGGCTCTCTCTTTGTCTCGCAGATGGTTGTCTTCTGGCTGTGTCCTCACCTGGCCTTTGTGCAAAGACACCCCTAGGGTCTCTTCCTCTTATAAGGACATCAGTCCTATTGGTTAAGGACCCCACCCATATGACCTAACTTCATTTACCTCTTTACAGGCTTTATCTCCAAACATAGCCCAGTTGGGTTTTAGGGCTTCAATATATGAATTTGGGCGGGGGAGGGGCGGGGTGGACTATGCAGTCCATAGCAGGCACTTTCTTCCATAAGTTCCCTCAGTGCAGGGCTGTATTCGTGTGGGGCAGGAGACCTGCACTCACACAGAGTGACTGACAGTCTACCTATTTGTGTTAAGCCTCAGAGCTCGAGCACACTTCGGGGCTGCCCTCTCCTTGCAGTTTTAATTCTTATTTGCTGCCTATAAGACTTACTATATTCACTCCAAATACACCTCCAATGCACTCTACGGATCCCATAGAGACCCATCTCCAGTTTAAAACAAACAGGATAGGAATATACTGTGGAGTCTTATTAGCAAACAATTTCTAAGTGGAATTTTACTAATCCAATTTTGGTGATCCAACTCTCATTTATTTTCTTGCTTATTTCCCTTATTTCCTTCAAACCTTTTTTTTTTCAGAACTGTGTTCCTGAAAATGAGCGTTTTGTGAAGCAATAGTTACTCTTGGCGAACTTGGACATAATCCTTCCAGAAACTAATAGTGTTTGTTCGTTGTTGTTTGCTTTCATTTGCTTGTTTTTTGGTGGTGAAAAGCTTAAACACACACATTTTGTTTTACATTTCCCGGTTACTAGGTAAACATAAAATGCTCAAACAAGACGGCAAGTTACTGTATCTAAGATGGGCAAATTATAATGCAGCCAAAAACTAAAATGAAAGAAAGGCCTTTAAGGAAATGGGGGAAACCATTTCAGGTGACAGACTGGAAGCTCTCCTCTTTCCACCAGAAAGCCCACGTGGTCTAACACACAGCTCTGAGAATAAGGCATTTCAGGTATACACAGGTAGAGGCTGAACACAGGTAGAGTCATGCTCCCAGGATTCACAGGATTTAGGCTGTAACGTTAAATAGGATAAGAACAGGCATGGAGGTATTGGGAATCCCCCGCAGTTACATCAGCCCTTAGACCAAGAAGCCACTCAGCATTGATCAGATGAGACAGATAACACAGGATGCGGGAGCAAGGTGACCTTTGAGGCAAAACCAGCTCTGGAACAATGATGGAACTGGGAGCTCCAGACACATCACACACAGAGAGAAAGTTGCGATGGTTGCAGGGGGTAGGGGGTGGTAATACCAGAGAACCCAGTAATCCATCATTATGTACATATACAACCAACGTGAGTGGGCACATGTCAGGCTGATTGTTCTGCACCTTTTTCCTTTCATGCTGCACTCGTGGGCCTTCCTGAGTTTTTAGTAAGAATTCCTGCCTTATAAGGACCCTTCCAAAGCTGGCTGAAGAGAAGGTTCTGTTGGAAGGTGGGGTGATGGGATGGCAATTAACTATTGCATTAGAATCCAGGGTCCAGGATACAAATATCGGGGATGAAACCTTTTTGCAGAAACGGACCAAACACAGGTGGTTTTTGGGTGGACAGCTTTATACAGACCCCAGAATACAACGTTTCAACCATTAAAAGTCGCCCGGACCACCCACTCTTTCTCTCTTCCTTTTCTTATTCTGTCCCTTTCACTTTTTCCCCAAATCGATTTCTCACTCAGGAAATTCTTACAAACACAGGCACTGGGCTAGGTGGGCCCCAAACACATTTTTACCGTGGACTCGGGTCTGGATGTGCTTACCCTCTGCAGACAGCCAACTCTGCCCAGGTGTCCTCACAGAGCAGGGGCTTCGGGCCTGAGCAGGGTAATTACCCCAGCCAGGGGAGAAGCGAAGTTTCCAAGATGGCTTCACAGAGGACAAATTATACGTTCAGCCCAAAGCTGTTTGATTCAAAAGGTAAAGCAGAGTTACCTGTGGTCACCCCATGCAAAGCACTCCTTGAAAGACACCTCCCACTTCTCAGATGTCAAATGATCCTCTTGTAGATATATCAAAGCAGCAGGGATTAGCAAAGCTGTCTACCCTTCAGTTCTTCCCTCTCCTTTTTTCCACTTCTTTGTTTGCCTAAATAGTTGTATTAGTGAGTGAGAAGAAAGAATGGGATGTAATTAGTGTTTCTTGTAATATTTCCTGTTTCGTTTTGTAATCCTTCTGTCAGGTTTATTTTCATGTTAAGCAAAGGAAGTCTCACTGGAATATTATAATCTCTTCTTAGTGTTAGCAGAAAGCCTTGGTGTTTATATTAATAAAGAATTGCTCAAGGAATCGAAGGCTTTCCTTGAGAGCATCAGTTTAAAGAACTTGTCGTCCTTCAGAGCTTGCCTTGCCTCACATTGTTTTGGTTTTGGTTTTGGTTTTCATTTGTTTGTTTGTTTTTGTTTGGTTTTTTGCTCCACAATGTTTAAGGCTGGAGGTGAGCCCCTTTCTAAGAAGCCAGGTAGGACGTTTAGGTTTGAACTGTATGATCCGCCAAAGGTTACATCTGCACCCCAGTATTCTGCACCCACAGGGCCTTACGCTCATGTCCCCTTCTGCCTGCACAGCCCCCTGTAATAGCTCCCTGCATTGCCTGTGGCTACCAGCCCTACTGAGCCCCTCATTTGCTCCAAAGCCTCCAAAGCCCATGACCGGGCCCCCAGTGACTAGGTCCTAAGCCAGTTTTTCTCCCTGACTCCCATCTTCACCTTCACACACACATTCCTGGCAAATTATAGCTCATCCCAGTACCCATCTTGCACTTTCTTATCCCTGTGCCTTTCCCTCTGCCCACACCACCTCGGCAGGGCTACATGTGCCCATCCTTCAACCAGGGGCTGCCTCCTTCATGAAGTTTCCTCCATCCCTCCCAGCTGCAAGTACTCTCTCTCACCCTTCATATCCCATGGACCCCTTCTCTTTCTGTCTAGAGTAGTGACCAATCTTTACCAGTATTATAGATTTTGAATTCCCTAAATAACACATGAATATATTCTCCTTTTGAGAAACTGGAACACTACAGATAAATCTTAAGACCTCTTCACCTTCATCCTCAACCTTTTCTCCACTCCCCAGAGACAATCACTCTGATGAGTTTGATGTGTTTTCCTAGGTTTATATCTACATTTACATATCTATCTATGTCTATATCTATACAGATATGGGTATTACATATCTTGCCTTTTTAACACAGCATTGTTTTTTGAGTTCTGCCCCTGTTGATATATAGATTTAGATATTGGCTTTTCGTTATTCTGTGGAATTTCATCATAGGACAGCTCTGCACATTTTCTTTAGCCTGTCCTCTATTTGTGGACATTCTCTTCTCTCTGCTAGGGGTATTCTCCAGCCAGATGGCCCAGCTAACCCACATCCAGGTGCTGCCTCCACTGTAAAGTCTTTTCTGACATCACCTCTCCCCCTTCCCCCCACCCCCCACCTTGCACTGAGCATCTCTGCCCTCATTCATCACCACCCCTTCAGTTCCTGATACTGGGAAGACTGGAAACCAGATTCTTCCCCCTGTCATGTAGAGCTGTCCCTTCCCCCAAAGCTCTGGCATTTGATGGCCAAAGCTCTGGAGACTCAGCTTCCATCCTGCACACCAGTCAGTGTGTTCACCTGGCAAGGAAACTTCTCTCTCTCTCTCACTCTCCAAGGAACCAAGGTGCTGACTTTTAAAATAACAGCACTTTCAGAAGTTGGTACACACTTGTGTGTTTTCATGGGGGATCCTGGAGAGTGGCCATTCATTGCTGTGCCTCAGGAACCCAGCACAGAGCATGACATGTTGTCCTCAGTAAATAGATGCTGAATCAATGTGTCTTATTTCTCACACATGACTGCAGGTGCTTGAAGCCAAGATTTGTATCTGTTACTCCCTCAAAGGTCTTTCATGGGGCTTTACCCATATGTGCTTAATAAATATTAGTAAGCAACAAGACAACAAGTCAATCTGGCCATTTCAGACAAAGAATTGGTCTCTTCAGAGAAATGGGCGGAAGCAACCTGGAGAATTAGTCAGTCACACTTCAGTAAAACCAAGCCAAAAAAAAAAAAAACAACAGCAATTTCAGAGGAGAAGACAGGTAGACCAGATATTGACCTTCCCCGTGCAGTGATGGAGGGATCCTGGGGAGAGGCTGCGCCCATCCTGGGCTCCAAACAGCACAAGGTTCTGAACCTGGGCCTGGCACATCTCTCAGTGTTGGGCGCCTCTCTTCCTGAAGGGAAGAGGCCAGGAGCTCTAGGCCAGCAGTGCGGTTGATGAAGACACTTAAAAAGAGAGAGGCTGGCCTAAGGCTCTCTTGGTCTGTTCTGTGTCAGCAGAGTCTCACGGTGGTCCTGAGGAGCTCCTTGAGCCCTTCTCTCAGCCCTGCCTTGGCCTTGGCCACCTCACCATCCTGCAGGGTCTCCAGCACTCGGCCCTGGCTCTTAGAGGACCTCTCCTACATCTCAGGGAGGCAAGTGCTAGCTCTCAGAAGAGCTTTCTAGAAAGGTCCCATTAGGTCTTTATAAGTCTTCTTTACCAGGTTCCCATGTGCCTGGTCTCCAGGGCGGTCCAGCTGCAACCTTTCTCCTCACAACATCCAGAGGTAGCCCCCTGCTTAAAACCTTCAGTGACCCACCCCCACCCCCGCTCTACCCAGTGCCTCCCAGATAAAGTTCTAACTCAAGCTGTCTCTAAGCTGGTTCCTGCCTCATCTGGCCACACTCCCTCGTGCTGTCTACAATTCAGTAACTCTAGACTCACAGACCTTGGAGATATCGTGTTCACTCTTGACTCAGAGCTTTTGCACATGCAGTTCTTTCTGCCTGGAACACTCTTCCCCTACACCCCACATGACCTCAAGCCTCTCTTTTCAGGTCTCAGGCCCTCTTGAGCAGGCCTCCCTGGCTGGGTGAGGTCAATCGCTATATGATTCTACACTCCTGGTACATCCCCATTGGAGGCTGACGAGTGTCCTTGCTAGTTTAATAGTGCGCCATAAGTTCTCTAGGGCCAGAGACCATATCTGCCTGGATCACTTTGGTATCCCGGGTGCCTATCACAGTGCTGACACATAGTAAGTGCTCACTTAATAGTCAGTGAAGACATAAATAAAAGAGAGCATTCCTCTGCCCTGATCTTGCAGTGTTTCCAGGGATAAGTCCCTTCTGAAGTCTTTTGTTGGTTAAAAATCCCTGGGGGTTTCTGATTTAGAGTCTTCCCCTTGAGGGCTGCGCTATGTTTTAAGAAAATGCCTATTCCCAGCTGCACAGTTTAGGTACATAAAATTTGTGCGTTGCAATAAATACTTGGCCTCATGAATTTCTAGCCTGTTAAATAACAGAACTTAAAATGCTAGGTAAGCAGGTGAAAGAAGATAGCATCGTAAATACCAGAAAATTACGGGTTGGTGATTTTTTTTTTTCCCTTTGATCTTGGAAACTTCTACCAGATGAAAGAGTGATTGCCTCAGAGAGAGTCTTGAGTAGAGTTTTTCCTTGCCTGGCTTGCTGCTGACCAGTTTGGAGCAAGGAGGCAAGCATGCACTT
This sequence comes from Lipotes vexillifer, assembly GCF_000442215.2. Taxonomy (NCBI): domain Eukaryota; kingdom Metazoa; phylum Chordata; class Mammalia; order Artiodactyla; family Lipotidae; genus Lipotes; species Lipotes vexillifer. The sequence continues at coordinate 22,917 of NW_006785406.1, read as the reverse complement.
TGGCAGACACCAACTAAGGTGATGGGTTCCCAGTTCACAACAAATCTCCCTGCTCTAATAATGTTCCCAGGCAAAGTGATGGGCCATCAATGACTATATCTGTGCTATGGGAGAGGCACTGGTTAAAGGATAGATCCCTGACTTAAGCAGGGCCAACTGGTCTCTCTTCTGGAATTTGAAACTTGTATCATTTTATATATCCAGCTGCTGGAGTATCAGAGTAGAGTTAACATAATGGTGGCCCCTAGAAAGGTGGTTCCCACAGCCTGCTGCTGAGGTCTCCTGAAGTCCTTGCCCTGGCTCTTGCCCTTCCTGAGATTTGAATTAATTCTTTCCTTGATCGTGTGAGCCACTCAGGATCCTTTCAATCCATTATGTTTTTGGACACACTCATGTATCCATAAACTTATCTACCTATTCCAGGTTAAAGGTAGGATTTCATTGCTCAAACGTTCTCTCATTTTCTGAAGGGAGCTGAGCCTGACCTAGAGATGGTGGCACTCAGCTGGATGGGTCAGGGGCCACCTGTCAGGCAAGATTTCCTGGCCCCTGGGCAAGATGGGGGAAGCAACAGGGGCTTGGCTACCTAGATCTCAATGGGAAGGCTTATTCTACTAAAGAAAGAACATTTGACCTGCCTTTCTGATGACTATTTGGTTCTAAAGGTAGAGGGAACAATGAACGTAATTACTATTTTGAGTTTGCAAATCAGCATGAGAGGAAAAAATCACTGGTGGTGAGGAAATGCCTCATCACGTCAATCACGTGAACCAAAGCAGTGCCCTAGACTTTAGGAAATTAAACATCTGAAAGTTCTAAGGAAAGATAGCCATGGCTGTAGAGCTATGCTTTGCAAGGATATATGGCTCAAGAGGCTTAAAAAAATGAAATTCTAACTATAAAATCACAAATAGCTACAGAGAGAAAGAAAAAGGAAAGATAACTAGAGAAGCAGTGAGGTTTCAGAGGGAACTCCCTGATACGCTAAGGTTTTAAATATGAAAGAACATGGTCCCCACCCTCAAGGACATCACAGTGTGATGAAGAAGATACACAAAGGGGAAAGTGCTGAGAACCCTGGGAGAGGGACAAGCCACTGGCTGCTGGGCGTGGGAGGTGACAGCAGTCCTTTCCAGCTGAATGAATAATATCTTGTCCTGGTCACTATTTGTTTCATAATGCCTGGGGCAGGATCCTCATTACATTCTTTATTCTCTCATGTTTGGGGGCATTTAGTAAGTACTCAGTAAATACTCTATTGTCTGACCAGCTGACCCATCATCACACTGGAGATAGCTGGCATTAGTAGAGCGTTAAGGCATTTATTTATCGCCTGCTGATGAAAAACACCTGGGGAACGTTAGCTCATTCCATCCTTCCACTATGTCCACAGGGGTTCAGAGGGAAAGCCAGTGCTGGAAAGGCAGCTGCTTCCTCTGAGGAAAAGAGGCATTATTGAGATGTTGGTTTGAAAGCTCAGTCTTGGTAGGACTGAGGCAAGCCTGACTCTAGCCAGGCTTCTGTTTGACCTGGTTAGTTTATCCTTCGGGTTTACCTTGGCCCTCAACCTGCCCATCAGAAGAGACCATTTTGCACTCCCAGGTGTCATTTCTACCACTATTTGTCATTTGTTTTCATCCATCATCTGTGACTGTAGTTTTTTTGAAGTCCTTGAGGTCAGCAACTCTAAGAGCTCCTCAATGTATGTTTGTTAAGTAGGATTCTTGCCGTTTTGAAAAGATGCAAGACACTTTTTTTATTAGTACTTAGAAAAAGGGCTCATGTTGTAAAGCTTCTTCTGCATGCTATAAAAGATGCCTTAGGACCTCACTATTTGCTCTAACCCCAGCTTGGAAGAAAGTAAAATCTATTTCTTGCTTAGGGTTTTCCATTGCTCTTCTGGTCTAGTCCATTACCCAAAAGCTTTCTTGTCAACTTGGTATGAGATTCTTACCATAGAGACAGAAAACACAAAAACTCCAAATAAAAAACTGCAGAATCATCATATTGCTCCACCAACTGATGAACAGTTTCAAAAACTGTGGCATATCCAGACAGTAGAATATTATTTGGCCGTAAAAATTTAAAAAGTACTGATTCAGGCTATAGCATGGATGAACCTTGAAAATGTTCTTGCAAAAGAAATCAAACACAAAAGGCCATGTATTCTATGATACCTTTTATATGAAATGTCCAGAATTGGCAAATCTATAGAGACAGAAAGCAGATTAGTGGTTACCTTGAGTTAGGGGGACTGGGCGGGTCATAGCTAAAGAATATGGGGTTTCTTTTGCGGATAATGAAAATGTTCTAAAATTTGTTACAGTGATAGTTGCACAACTCTACAAATATACTAAAAACCACTGAATTGTATATTTTAAGTGGGTGAATGGTGTGGTATGTGAATTACATCTCAATAAAGCTGCTACCAAAACCATTTTTTAAATATAGTCTTGTTTCATTAACTGAATTTGTTTCCCTTCTTAGCTTTGCCCCTCAGACCAAAACCTTGGCCAAAAAATGGGCCTTGCCCAGTTCAGCAACCCCAGCTTCAGTTCACACAGGAAGTGTTGCCTTTCTTTTACTCAGTTTAGTAACACAAAGAGTTTTCTGTCTTCACCTGGAAAGATGTGCAGCAAGGCAGACTGCACCGTTTAGGGGATCCTAGGACCCTTCATGAAAAGCCAGGTTCCACCATCCACTTAGGAGGGATTGCAAAGGGCCCCTGCTTAAGCCTAAGCTTAAGCCTAAAATTGGACAGAGCAGAGACATGAAAAATTAGGAGATCAAATCTGTGATCCATAGGCCTTGAAAACTCCCAGGTAAAGTTAATCTCATTGCCATGTGGCGTCCCTTGTTGCTTCTTTCTTTATTAAAGCAGACTTTCTTTCATGTGGTGTTAACTTAAAACGTGACTAAAAAAGTAATTGCCACTTCTGTCTTTAATTTTTTTTTTGTCCTAGACTACAAAAGACAGCTGAGTTTGTCCTCAGATCATAAATCTGGGGCTTGTTACTGATGAATTACTCCAGCTGTGTGTGTGTGTGTGTGTGTGGTGCGGGGGGTGGGGGTGGGGGGCGGTGTATGTGCGGGTGTCAGTGTGTGTTTTAAATACAGATCACATTTCACTAATTCTGCCCACTTCCTGGAAGCGCCCTGTTAGGTGGTCACAGCGATCAAGCGCCAAGGCTTCCCTCATACTTGTTGGACAGCAGCATTCAGGCGAGGAGGGGAGAGGTGGTCGGATTCAAGCAACGTGAATAATAAAGGTTTGAAGCTGGGAGGGCAGCACGCAGAAGTGATGCATAATTCAACAGGCAAATTAATCAAGTCCCCTTTTCTATGCCCATTGCAATTACTGGGAACACGCAGAGTCATCAGCTTTCTCGCCCTCCCTCCGCCCCTTCCCCGGCCCTGGCAGCTCCGAGAGAAGCATCGGGATGTGTCTGGTTGAGTCCCGGCTGCCGCGGGCGCGCATCTCAGGCAGAGCGGACCTGGGAACTCCAGTCCCTCTGCCTCCGCGAAGCCGCGTTTTCTCCGACTGGTGCGGATCTGGGGAAGCACGAGCAGGGGTTTGGTGTGCAGTAGAGCAGAGAGTGGGGACAATTAGTTTTCTTCACGCTTGGCTGAGCCTTAGTGTAGGGACGGACCGGCTTAGAGGGTGAGGCAGATCGCAGATAATAGAAGCTTCATTTCCAACTGACCCTCCGAGCGTCGT